>NC_142744.1:12695000-12860000 GCF_051943395.1 Hippocampus bargibanti | reverse complement strand
TGTAGTGTTTGTTATACTAAGCTAAAGAGGATATCAGAATCAAAAAACCTTTATTTGTCCCACAATGGGGAAATTTGCAGTCCACAGCAGCAATTTGAAAGGGGTAAACTTGGTTGACCTTGGAAAGTATAGTTATCAGTCATGCTCATTTGACATTTGCATCTGTTGCTTGGATTTTTGAAGTGTTAATGTATTTGTGTTGTGATAGTGAGAGGAAATCACTAAATATGAAAATACCACTGTAATAATTTTACAAAAAATGGCCAGAGCAACACGGAATCATCACGTCGAACGGGTTTTCCATTCACCCCCCATGTCGTCTTGGCGACACCAGGAGGTATTGTATACTTGTTGGTAGCCTCTTAATGGCAGTCCAAAGTTAGTGCTTTAAGAGGAAAAGTGAGACCGGTGCCGACGGAGCTGCATTCCTCTGTAATGACCGCGAACGTGGGCGGCAAGGCGGCATCGGGAACAAGTGCCATGCATCACGCGACACCATTGCTAATTGTGTTGCATGGCTATATTTAGCTCCTGTGCTTCAATTATCTGTTTTTTTGCGCAGAGCTAATCAACACATCACAGGCGGGTCTGCTTATGTAAAAAAAAAAGAAGAAAAACGCAGATGGTGGCGAGAGCATTGATGGATTCGTTTAATTAAGTCGTCCAATCCGCACACCAACAATTAATAGCATTTGGAGGGGAAACTCGTTCACAGACAAGATTAATAACGATGACTTGTACTTGCCTCAATACTGCAACTACGTCCACAGTTAATAAACGACCAGGCAAAAAAAGAACAATGAAGTGAACTATTTGTGGTATTTATCACAGCTGCACAACATGTGCACTCAAGAAAGGCCTCTAATTTAATCATTTGAAATACAAAACTAAACAAAAAAGAAGCCTAATATTACTTATAAAAGAATTAAAACCCACTTAAAGTAACACCAGGATTAAGGAAGCCAAACTGTAGACTTTTGAAGAGTGTTTTTTTTTTTTCTCGTTTTCCATGTGTTGTCTGGCTTTACAACATTTCCAGGACAGGACGGTCTTTGGAAGGACTCTTGGAAATGGCCAATATGAATCTAAAATGGCCACTTCAAACTAAAATGGCAGATTCCCTTTGTATTACAGAATTAGCCAATGCCACGGAATACACTTTATATTTTTTTTTCCATAGAATATGGGTTCAGAGCATGGGAAGTGTCATATTATTTGTTATTTTGTTTTTTCTTGTTGTTTTGATTTCAGGATGATGCCGTGCAAGTGGGTGCCTTTACAGCCGCTCCTAGATTTTGTTTTTTTTTCTATTTCACAGCTTTGTTGCCGTGAAATAGGAATTCATCCAATGTGAGACAAATAAAGGCTATCATCATCTGCAGCAGCTCCTGTATTTTGTTTTTCTACTTCTTTCTTTCATAACTCTGCTGCTGTGAAATGTAAATTTGTCCACTGAGAGACTAATAAAGGTAAATTCAATCCAATCATCATAAATGCAGCATTTGAGTGAACATAGACTGTGCCAAGCAAGATCCAGTTACTTCAGGGGTGGGCAAACTTTTTGACTCGCGGGCCGCAATGGGTTCTAAAATTTGACAGAGGGGCCGGGCCAGGAGCATTTGGAGGCAGTGTATGGGCCGGTAATACTAAACCTAAAGCATTGAAGGACAACCGACGCCTCCGGATGTCGTTATGTCCATAATTTGTACAATCACTTCAAATGACTTTGACTGAGCGTATTTTACAAAGATTCCACAGCATATAGCTATACAGCATATAGTTTACGTTTTAAGAGTCGCGCTGAATATTCATGAAGTCTTGTTTTCGATTTGATGACGATGCCCATGTAACGTCACGTTTGGACCGCCCCCTGACCGAGAAAGCGACACACAATGCATTTTGCGGTACTTTGTTTGGTCTGAAAACTTTGTGTTGATGGCGAAATTAGAAGGAAAACACATAAATAACGCAATGGTGAATCCTTGTGTGTTGCACCAAGACAACTATTTGATATTTGCTGACACAAATTCCCAGCTGACAAATCAGCCCATTTCCAACGAAGCTTGGCGCCATCTTCTGCATTTTCTGGGTGCTACATTGCTGTCATTGACGGCTTGAATTGATATGGGAGGACTCCTTGAATCAATTGCAAACATTTATGCTTTCCTCTTCAGAACTATTTGAATCATATTCATAACTGGATGAGTAACAAGAAAGCAGCTTCTCCGAATCTGAAGCCATTGTTTTGATTCTCGAGCAAGGCAAGACGTCTTGGCGTGACGTCACGAACAAGGGGGTGGGACCTTCTGAAACTGGCCATTACCGGATTTATTTTGAAGTCATTTTTATTGGTGTTTTTCATTTGACTAAAACTATCAGCCTGCGTGTTTTGGGTATTTTAGATACTATAAAACGTTTTTCTGATGTCAGTAGGAAACAAAAAAAAATGGTGCCGGTTGTCCTTTAAATGTAGTGTGTACAAACCTCATAGCACAGTAAGAACACTACAACCCAATTTATGAACTGTCTTTCAAATGTGAAAAATATCCCTGATCAGTTCATGAATTTGTCTCAAGGAATATGCAAGATAGGGCGTTTACATACTATTTCGCAGATACTTGGAGGAGGAAATGGAAATAGATTAAAATAACATATGCACTGTGATTTATCAAGATTGCGTCTGTTTTTAATAAGTTTCAATCGAAGGAGCAAAGTTAAAGAAATCAACATTTATTGAAAAATGGAATCACTTTCAACATTCAACGAAATATTCAAGCTCAATAATACCTACTTGTGTTAAATTCCACAAAATCATGGATGGATTGTCTTGACCGCGCGCTCTACAAACTCCTCGGACGCCCTCGACTTCACGCGCAAAGCGTACACATGTACAGTCGCCAAGCACACAGACATAGGCTACCTGCAGTTGAAATTTGCATACTCGGCACGGCAGCCAATCAGAAGCCTGCTTCTTTCTTCCGGACTTTCGCAAGCGTTATAAAGTCGTGCATTTGCATATCATTTTCCAAGGTAGATGCACAGACCCTCAGTCCAGAAGACAGATTCAAAAGAAGCTAACAACATATGTGACGCTACAAAACGTAAATTTACATTAAACGTGACTGTAAAGTGTACGTGAGACTTATGAAAGGGGCTTAGTGGCTTGTAGAATGCCATGCAAACGTTGCATTGAGCACCATGATTATAAATGATTACTGCAGCAAAATCTACAGCCATGGATTTATACCGTAAATTAAGCAAGGTAGCATTTGTGATAGGTACATCCGTAATTAAAAACAACTTTATACTGACAATGTTATTTTTTAATGTGATTAGTCGTCTTGTTGTGTTTCAAGTTGTGAAAAATGGGGCAGGCAGGTTTTCAGTTATCTGCCCTGTTGTCCGCTAACTTTTTGTCATGAGTTTCAGACACTGTTTTTACTATAATTTGGACAAGTTCGGCGGGACGGATTAAAAAGCCTAACGGGCCGTATGTGGCCCGCGGGCCGTAGTTTGCCCATGTTTGAGTTACTTGAAACTAATAGTGTGCCACTAAGTACTCACTTGACATTAAACACCTTTTCCATTTCCCCACAGAGCGATCATTTTGTCTTTATTTGCCACATTTTACAGCTCTGATTTAACCGCAGGAGGCATTTCATTCAAAATGGGGCGGTAACTCATTGGATGCTCCGCCATCTCTCTGACGCTGAAGATAACGGATGATATTGCGAGCGGTGACGATTTCAGAGGGACAATCCCTCACCATTGACGATATTTGCAATGAGCCGAGGGTCAAGAGAATTCGGGCGAAGGGATGGTGGATGAGTGATTTGTTTCGGGAGTTAGTGGATCTGGCTTGCTCTTCCCACTCCTGTCCAAACATGAACTCAAACCTTAGAAGAAGCAATCCTCTTCCACGCCATCACTCAAAAATCATTAAAATGATTCAGATTGTCACATCAAAGTCACCACTGGGACAGAAGAACACAACTCAGCAAGACAGAGTTTCAACATGTGGCAAAAAGCCTGAGGCAATGAACGTGCAGCTTCCAAATGCTGAAAAGACATTTTCCCCTCAGGCGACTGTAAATGTAGTTCAGATTTGGTAGCAATCAAACAATCTTAATAGGACAAATTACTCATTGAAGATGATTTAGAAGTGGGCACAATGTCCAGCTTGAAAATGAAAATGGCAGATTTCCTGTCTCTTTTTAACATGACATCTGATATGCACGTCAACTCATGTGATAGCCAAAAGATTCCAAATGTCATGTCCACTTATGTCCGATGATGACATTTTGTAACGATCTGAGCAAATTTTTAAAATATGTATCCTTAAGTCTCTCCAAAAGTTCTTTTGGGGTGGGAAGGCAGAAAATGAAAAGCTTTGAAATAAGTGGCGGAATTCATGTGTCTTTCCGGAAATAATAACAGTGAAACTCTGTTTTCTACCATAATCCGTTCCACAAATCTGTCCAAAAACTGATTTGTTCAAAATCCGAAACATTTTCCATTACATATAATCAATATAATCGTGATTGAACAATACAAACACACCTGCTCAAAATGGAATGCTACATGAGGATTATGCGTCAGTCACAAAGAGATGCAAGAAAGTAACGTATAAAGAAGCAAAGGGGAGTGGAGTGGTGCATTCAGGTGCGCTCAGTTTGGTCAATAATCTATTATCGGTCGTAAACCGAGGCATAAAAAAACAGACATTTTTGGTCAAAAATCGAATTGGTCAAGAACCAAGACGTTCAAAAACCGAGGTTCGACTGTACATGTCATTCATAAGCACCTTTGAAAACTGTCAAGGACAGAAACAGTCAGAAATGGCTTCTTTCTAAATTTTTGTGGGTCTAGCCCTAAATTCTTGGAACCAAATTTTGTAAAAAGAGAAACAATGTAATGAACAGATACATTACTATATGGGACAGGTTCATTCATGTTTGAAAGGTCCTAGAATAATTTACCTTAAAAATGCTGCTTCAAACCAAAAACACAGATTTCCTGTTTCTTCTGGAAATGACTTATTGGTCCTTTTTTGTGGGCTTACTTATGCTTGACATACTACCCAAATTTCATGACTTGAGGGAAAACAGCTTTTCCCCAAACTGCAACCAACTACTCATGGACAATTCCTTCAAGAGAATGTAAAGGAAGTGCGTCTGGAAAGGATACCGCAAATGACCTGAAAACATGTACAATCTTGGTTCAAATCAGTCTTTGGGGATCTGCTCGGCTTTTTCGGAGGATCAAGTTCAGCGTGGCCGTCATCACAATCCCCCAATTGCAAGCTCCTTATCCGGCCTTGGCGGGGGAAAGCGACTATTTGACAGTCAGACAAACTTGCAGTCTTTCTGGAATTGATGTTGAGGAACATGAGGAATTTTGAGTCGGCACTTGGGCTTAAGAACAACGGGAGAATGTTTGGTCTCTGGATCAAATTACAGAATGCTGCGGTTCATTGGCAGTCTGAAACTGTTTTTTGAGAGGAAGGTTAGGACCAGATAGCGAGGGGGAAACAAAAGAGGGCATGTTCATTAATCAGGAATCTGTAAACGGCTCTCGTATGAATCATTCCACTTGATGCATTCTTTAAAGGACAACCGACGTCTCCGGACAAGTTGTGTCCATAATTTGTAAAATGGCTTCAAATGACTTCTACTGGGCGTATTTTAATAAGATTCCACTGCATATAGCTATATTTTACGTTTTAAGACTTGCGCTGAACATTCAGGAAGTCTTGTTTTTGAGTTGGTGACGAGTCCGTACGTGACGTCAGAAAAGGACCGCCTCCTCACGGTAAAAAAGACGCATTGTAGCGTCTTTCCATCACGTCAATGTATTTTGCTGTACTGTTTTTTTAAACCATGTCTTACACCCAAAAGCCACCAGCAGAGGGAGGCAAACTCCATGGAAGGAATATATCGGCCTGTGGAAACGGGCTGATTCATTCCTCACCGGAGTTGGTCGCCATTTTTCTGCCTCTTTTTGGGTGAGACATTCCCCCCCGCCCGTTTGCCTCAAAATGGCCCAAATAAATTCTTTAATCGATTGCAAACATGTATGCTTTGCTCATCAGGAATATTTGAATCATATTCATAACTGGATGTGTAACAAGAAAGCATATTCTCCGAATCTGAAGCCATTGTTTTGATTCTCCAGCAATGCAAGACGTCTTGGCGTGATGTCACGAAATGAGGGCGGGACTTTTTGAAAATGCCCAATTCGCAGCTCAATTTTTTGCAGATTTTGGACACTTTAAGTCATTTTTATTGGTGTTTTGCATTTGACTAAAAATATCATACTGCATGTTTTGGGTATTTTAGATGCTATAAAACGTTTTTCTGATGTCAGTTAGGAAACAAAAAAGTGATGTCGGTTGTCCTTTAAACAAATAATTCAAGGCACCACGGTATCTTAAAAAAAAGAAGGAAGAAAAAAAATAAATAACAGACCGTTTTAATTGTGAATCCATTTTTGGCTGCTTTTGCGCGGTCACAGTGCCCTCACTATTGGATTCTGTCTATCTGAACTATAAGAAAATAGTCCACATAAACATCTCCATCACAGAGGAGCTCATTAAATCCCCTCCGGTTACAAAGATTAGGAAACCATTGCATCAGTTCCATCACAAGGCTTAAAAAAAATACTTTTTGACACACACGGCAGACACATTTGCTCTCAATCTGTCTTGATAAACCGCACCAGAGCAAATGTTCGCCACGTTCTCAGTGGTGAGTCCAAGGAAACTAAACAACATGAGGTGAAAGTCTCCAGAGAATGAAGAGACGAGGGGGTTGGCGACGAAAGGACGACAAATAGTGTTTCACTTTTACGGGCAATTAATCTTATGAGCAAAAGAGGGACTTGAGAGGACCAAATATATCTGCGAGCGTTTCTTTTTATGGGGCAATTATAGTGATGACGATGTGAGGAGAGGAGGGGAAGGGAAGACTTAGTTGAGAGCCTGTTTCAAAACAGATTCTGATTCATTTATTTATTTGGAGGGGGCGAGGATAGGTTCCAAAGGACAAAAAGATGTCAACAGATAAATTCCTGAATGGTGAATGCGGAATATTAACTCATTCACTGTCAGATGATGTGCAATAATGTGTCCACTTGTCAGAGATATTCGGTCGGAGACTGTGGACAACGGCTCGAACACCACTCCAGTTAAGAGCGTACTGCAGTATACTTAAAAAATGTATGCTTTCTCCTATAAGTAACAAATCACTATCACAAAAGGCAAATGCAATCACACCGCGCAACAAGAGAGAACAGAAATAGATTGATCAGCTAATGCCATTTGCTCAAATAATGTGACATGCGGTTGCGAAAGACCACTATGACACATAATTGCATATTTATCCATGTTTGACATCTATGTCTTGAATTACTGAACCATTTTAGATTATTTAAGAAAAGAATGCCTGCCTTAACATCGTCTATTTTGTGTTTGGGCATGATTACTGTAATAGCTTTTCGGGAATGATCTGTCAGAAATACCGCAATTCAATCTTTTCCGAAAACCATTCACCCCTACTGGCAACACTTCAGTTTGTGACAGCCTTTGTCAGGAGCATTCCATCAGATGTGTGACTGAGAATGTGTGAGAAAGTATTTAACCCCGCTCGAACAATAACATCAGGCTAAATAAACATTTTCCTTGGCAACTGACGCTCACTTGGAGAATTGCTAAAAAATAAACCAGATTCTTAAGGGGAGGAAAATCTAGGAGATTGGTCTTTAGAGATTTCCCCAAAGTCTTGCTTATAAAAACACGCCAAGGCTGGAACAGCCGGACGGATTGTTTGGGTTTGTGTGGTTGGAACACAATCGGAGGATGGAAAAGAGACGACAGAGCAGCAGTTGAGTTTATTAGACACAATGCTGATTGGATTGTATGCGGTCAAGGAGTTTGTTGTGAGAGCGGCTTCTTCCTGTTAAAATGCTCCACTGACAGTCTGGGGAGGTCTGGAGCCCCTCGGCTAAATAGAAACACTTTGTTAGCTGTTCCAATCACAAGTCCCCAAAGTCTTAACAGCCAGTTAGTTGAGTGGTTGGCTGACTTAAGTGATGACTGAGGTCGAATGCATGGACAGTCGAGTTCTGTGATTCCACGCTGACCCCTCGTGGAGAACAAGTGGTCAATAAAAAGTCCAACAGTTTTCAAAATCTCTCTCCAGAAAGAAACTAAATGAACAAATGAGGAGTGAAAACAATTGTCATCATAAATTTCAAATTGAAGTATCAAACAGGCAGCGAGTGGCTGAATCAAGTGTTGCCAGATACACGCCACCATTATTGAGTTTGTCTTCATCTGATTATACACTGACACCTATTGGTGAAAGCGCGCAATAACTGAGTTATAATTCGAAGGTATGTATCAGTTAGGATTAACAACAATGATTAATTTAATAATCGATTAATATGCCCATTATATTTTTTCATTATTTTTTTATTTGAACATTTTAACAATGTCCTACCCATTATTCCAAACCAGGACACGATTTAAATTGACAGGATAAAAACAATACAAATGTAAATTAATTATTATTTATACAGTTGTGGCCCGAATCACATTAGAAAATAGGCAAAATGTTCCTTAGGTCTATAACCAAATGTTTGAAAAAGTCTTAGTTTGCACAAACACAAAAGATAAGCAGTCTTTTCAATGGAGAATAAAATCAAGGCAATTTGAACAATTTAAAGTTTGACACGAACTCTAAATTCTTCATTAGTTAACAAAATACACGCTAATAAATTGATTAGTTGAGTACTAATTGCTCTCCATCTAGACTTGGTATTGTGTACCACATTGTACAGTAAATCCAAACAGGAAGTGCTAACTTGAATTGGTTATCATCTGGGACAGGATGTGGGATTTAAGAGCCTTAAAAATCTTATTTGAGGATTATGGGTTAGTTACAAGGATAGCATATCATTTTAAGGATAGCGAAACCCTTCATCAAATCCGGGTTCGGGGGAGCAATAAAAGCAGGTAAAAAGGTCACAATTCCAAAGACAATGGGAAGGTAACATTCCATTTATAACAATCATCATGTTGTAAGGCACACCATACAAATGTACATCCCTTGAAAAATGGTTGTACCGCCAAATATATTTATATATGGGCTTTTTAAGAAGCTTTTTATCTTTCAGCCATTTCACAGTCCCAAGCCCGGATAAATACAGAGGGTTGTGGGCATCCGAGGTAAAAGCTTGGCCAAAAAAAAACATGCGAATCAAACCTCTGTAGATAGAGGACACTGATTCGCTTTGGTGACCCCTGAAGGGGAAAGCAGAAAGGAAAAGAAGAGATCTTCGAGCCATTTCATATTTTTACATGCAGCGTCCCTAACACCACAAGAGGGCAGACTTGAACAACAGACAGCTCAGCTCACATGGTTGGAAGTGAACTAACCAAGTTTACAGTTTTCATGCATTTTTACAAACATCAGCATATTCATGAGATTGAACCTCTTTCGATCAAACAACAAACTGTCACGATTTGTTGCTATGATATGGTGACAAAATAAGTGGAGACACGAAAAGGGAGTGATTTGGGAGGTGAATTTCAGAGGGTCTCACATTCACTTTGCAGACTCAAGTGCCCGAAAACAACAGTAAAGAACACGTTTTCTTGTCATAGGTAAAACAGTAAACGATCATGAAAGCAATAGTTTGCAGAGATAGCCAGCATCATGAGGTCATGATTTTGGCAAAATGTTTTTTAATAAAAAAAATGACAATGCCATTAATTTAGGAAGGATACAATACATATGGTTGAGTTGTAGTATAGCACAGTTACAACAATTTCAGTATTTTGCCCTTTTAGAGGAGGTGAAATCTGACATCCTGACTCTCTCCTGTCCATGTACGGTGGTGCCAGATTTAGTGCCCTGTTGTGGGTCCTTGGGATCATTGAGGCCGGACCTCATGAAAAAAAAAAAAAAAAAAAAAAAAAACGAGGAATGACAAGAATGACCACAGAAGGAAATACGTATCTTTAACTTGACCGAACTGAGAACTATTGTATCTCGTGGCTGAATTTTGTTTTGAAATATTTTATTCAAATGGTGTCAATAGCAACATGCTAATTTTATCATTACTTCAATCTCTTGTTTGAATCGCGCCAGTTGGCACTATCTTATTACTTTGAAACAGCACATTATATAAAATACTTCATAATTAAAACGGCGCAGAAATCCAACTTGAGCTTTTTGTGATCAGCGTGCATGTTGCCAATAAGGCATTTTTTGTGGGTCTGATCATAGAAGGCATGACTACCAAATACCATTCTATTAAAGGAAATACATAGTTTAAGGCTGAACTTTCAAAACAAAAAACACCACACCACACTGGATTTTATGTTGCAAGTCTGATCAAATTCCACAATCATACCAAGAAAAACATAGTTTTGCAATTTTGTGTAGTCGATTTAGCCTGGATGTCTTAAATTTGATCATAATTGGATAATATCCCTTGGACAATTTTGTATTCAAGGTTCCTGATAAGTGGCCAAATTAATCTAAAATTGTTCCTTCAAACCAAGACGCCAGACTTCTTGAGTATTTTTTGAAGAATGGCTTCAATAATTTTTTCTGGGTATATCACTGATATAAATGCCCCTCCAATTTCACTTTGCGATGTGAAATTGGGTTCTGAGGATGAATTAAACTTTTTTTGAGACTGTAATGGATCTGCGAATCCAAATAGATACCATCCTGAAACTCATAGTGGCGCCACTGATCCAGATTGATGTTTTTTTGTGCTTAGGACTGCTGAGCTGCAATAAAAACCACAGAAAATAACGCACTACTGGTTGTTCTGAAAAATATATTTTAGTGGAAAATCAAGAAAGGGGAAAAAAAGAGAAAAATAGCATATCTTGCACACACACAACCAATCAATCACAACAGAGATGTCATGAGCGGTCTTCCCGAGGATGAATTTGGCAACGGGTCATCATCTTGTACTCGTTAGGGGGCTGCAGTGGTGGAAGTAAAGGGGGAAGGAAGGAGGAGGAAAGCAAGCGTGGAAGGAATGAGGTCATCCCCGATGCTCACCCACAAGGATCTGAGGGCCGAGTGCGGCGGGTGTGGTTAGAATGGTGGCAAGGAGGGCCAGCTCACATTTAATTCACGACATGTTGAAGCAACTCAATTTCTCACTTCATTATCTAACCTCGCCTAGTTGCAAATTATTAATTGCCATCCTGCCAGGACACGTCTCTGACCGAGGTACACAGACACAAGCATAGACATGGAGCTGGAACACTATCAGAGATATATGATGAGCCTTCACCGTATAGATGCCTCACTTCCATGAAGACACTTTAATTGCTTATATTCTTTCACTCATGTTCAAATAAACCTCAAACTACGACCCTAAACAATTTCAAAAGTCATATGTCAATATTACCCTTTCAAATCTGCAAATTTTGGGGAGAACTACAAACATGCTGGCTTATACAGACAAAATACAACCTCTCGTGACTTGCATTTCTCCGAAATGAATTTAAGGCAACCTGTCAAAATATCAATGACAACTTTCATCTTTACCGGTTTATGACACTTTAAACTTATAGCCACTAAACTCATTGGCTGCCATTCCCGAATTTATTTGGGAATTGAAAAGTGTGACGTGGAGTGCCATTCACGAATTTCTTCGGGTTTCGGTTTTCTTGGGGGGCGGGGGGCAATAAAGCGCTTGTCAGACCTCTAGCAATGTTTTTCCCTTCCACACGGGGCAGCATTTGCCTTTGTCCATGTTAGCGCTTTGTTAGATCTTCAGTTGTTGTTAAATATTACATACATCAATATGTATGTATTGTATTTTGTACAGCCACCCCCATTTCAAGCTCAAATAATTCCAGACCCATATAACTTAGGAATTAACTTTTTTTTTCTGATGAAAGAAGAAAGTTTAAGGTTGCTAACACCGAATTGAATGTTTTCGTAGTACAGTGAGACCTCAACTTATAAACACTTTATCTTACAAACGTTTCGTCTTACAAACTTCAAATTTCTGAAAATTAAACCTTATAATGAGCACTATTTTCATAATACACACCCACCACGGCTGGTGGAGTGTCCTTCGGCGGAAGCACACGACCGAACAGCATCAGAGGTTAAGTTACCAACAGTCCTTATGGAAGATGACTCTCCTTCCATAAGCCATCAACGACCATCAAAAAGGTAAATAAAACTTTATTTTACAGCACAGTTTATTTCTTTAATTACAGTCCTCATGTAATGCGCCTCTCTTTCCAAACAGCAATTCCGTTTGACCTTCGACCTCCAACGCCATTCCATCAATCCATCAATGACCATCACAAATGCAAATAAAGTGACTTTATGATACAATGCAGTGTAGTTCTTTCATTACAATACAATAGCACATTTATTATACATAGAATAAGGTATGTTGTGTGTAGTTTTAAAGCTTATTTAGTTGAAAAGTATATTTTATGAAAACCCGGGAACGGATTATTCCCATTGTAATGGTTTCCTATGGGAATGTTCTTTTTGAGATCCACACTTTGCGCCTTACACACTCTGTCTGGGAACCAATTAAGTTCGTAAGTTGAGGTCTCACTGTACTAAAATTCAATATTCTGTGGGTCCTACAATTGGAGTGAAACGTCTGTGTAAGCTCTCAGTCGTACAGGAGTGGTCCATCGATGAGAAGGTTTCTTCAGCCGTCATCTGTACAAAAGTGAAGGTTTCGGACGTTTCGCCTCCTATCCAAGAAGCTTTGTCAGAGAACTAAAGTCTGACTGGTCGTATCGGCCCTATTTATATATCCCTAATGTCCAGACCTGGTGGCGCCGGACACAGCTATGATGACCTGAGAGTAGGGACCTATCATAGCTGTGTCCGGCGCCACCAGGTCTGGACATTAGGGATATATAAATAGGGCCGATACGACCAGTCAGACTTTAGTTCGCTGACGAAGCCTCTTGGATAGGAGGCGAAACGTCCGAAACCTTCACTTTTGTACAGATGACGGCTGAAGAAACCTTCTCATCAATTGGAGTGAAAATGACAAAAACCCTGGCACTGGAGTGGACACATTGTTGCACCTTGTCTGGCAGTGATTGAGTTAATTAGCAATGTTCCAATCAATTTTTTTGTGCAATTGAATTTGTGTCTGCCAAAATGTCCGTCAGATATCTCAGTGGCTCTAAAAAAAAGGTCAATCAGAATGCTTCCTAGACAATAACTCACTTACTTTGCTCAACACGGGAATGTAAACACACAGACACACACACACACAGACACACGCACACACACACAGAGACACACGTACACACACACACGCAAGCGCACACACAGGAGGAGCCGTCATGAGAAACACCTGAGGGCTCTTTTAACCTCGTGGCCTTCCTGTCTGTCAGTTCGTCTCCCTCGCGGGAGAATGTGATGCTGTACACTAATTCTCATCTTACAAACATGACACGCTCATAAATGTTTACGGAAATACTGAATGTGTACATATGAAGCACACAGAAAACCGTACAGGAATCACCTTAAACACCCCAAAATAAACAATGAAGGAGCAAAAATTGTTTTTAAATTGGCCTCATCGTGTTGCTACAAATATGTCATATGAATGTTTCATTTAAAACGGAAATGCTGAGATATATCAGGAATGTGTGCAATGTGTTAGCAACCATGTGTTATATTCGGCAGGAATCGTCATTCATCCATTATTTTTGTCCATCAGATTATCAACATCTCCACATCATGAAAAATCATCTTCAACGGAGCGTACATTTACACGTGACAATACTAAAAATGAAAACGATTTACGGCACATTAATGAAATCATTATAGCAAGTGTGTCAAACTCAATTTTTGCCGCGGGCCAAAATGTAGTCACGGTTTTCTCTCTGGGGCTGTTATGAAATAGGGGAAAGCATTAGAATATTTAATTATTTAATAACCTCCATATACAGTAAAGTCTCGTTATATCGATATTCAAGGGAGTCCGAAAAAATATCGATATAACCGGGACTATCGATATATCCGACCCTGTGTGCATGTAATTTTCTCCGTGCGTGCATAGAAATAGTATCGATATAACCGGGACTATCGATATATCCGATATCGATACAACGAGACTTTACTGTATTACATATACAGCTCATAACAAATTAATGAATAACTAGTTTTCAAATTTGAAGTTAAAAATAATGATTGTTATTGTGGTTTACATGGTACAAGCATCATGGCATTTCACAAGTTTAATTTGCTTTCGTGGGCCGAAAAAATAATGTGGTGGGTCGGATTTGGCCTTGACTTTGACACCTGAGGTTTAGACTGATCTGAAAACATATGTGAGCATCTCACACAGAGTAAATGAAAAAGAGTGATGTGGGGGCAAGTGATGGAATTTAACAAGTTTGATTTGCTTTTGCGGGCCGAATATAATGATGAGGCGGGCCAGATTTGGCCCCCGGGCAATGACTTTCACACCTGTGCATTACGACATTGTCATATCACCATACGATCCGCTGGCTGCAACATTTTGTGAACCAACACTATTCCGATACAATCAAAAACCCAATGGAAACAACGAGAAGGACCATAAAATAGCAACAAAATACTAGATCTGATCCCCGGGCCTTGACTTTGACACCTGTGCATCATGGGGTATGTTTTTTTTCTTCTTTTTATCGTGCACACATACCCACATGCACACACATACACGCACATGGGGAAAAGTGTGAGTATTATGAGATTTAAAGGGGGCGTAGACCCCAATAATACATTCTTACCACATACAGTAAAGTCTCGTTATATCGATATTCAAGGGAGTCCGAAAAAATATCGATATAATCGGGACTATCGATATATCCGACCCTGTTTGCATGTAATTCTCTCCGTGCGTGCATAGAAATAGTATCGATATAACCGGGACTATCGATATATCCGATATCGATATAACGAGACTTTACTGTATGTCCTATGCTAGTCTAAACATGTAATATTAATCAGAATGCATTGTTTAGACTAATGGGGCTGCTGCGATTGTTGAAAATGAACTAGTTATAATCTATCATGCCTTTAAAAAACTTTGTCAATGGAGTCAATAACATATGCTCACTTTGGTTATTAAATAACTGCATCAAAATAATTACAACCTATTGTGGAATTAGTAGGATGACGGAAAGCTACAGACGTGTCAAACATTTTAACGCTGACAGGGGTGACACATGGACGATGACCTCTGCGATGGCGGACTGCAGCTGCGATACACGTCTCCAAACACACACCCTTACAAACACATCCACACATATCGTCTACACAAATGTTTGCAAGTCCTAGTATGGTTGGAGGAGCATCAACCAGCATGTGGTCATCTGTCCGGCTCGACAAGAAACCTACAAATGTTATACATCGAGAAAACGCCTTGAACAAATCCTTGACTGACTGTGCCGCTGATGGGAAGATGACGGAAAGATCTGGAAAAAAAGGTTCACTCGACTTTTCCTGGAACACCGCACACACATATTTTCAAAACAGAGCATGCTTGGCTTCCACCAGCAAGCGCGCGTGTGGGAGCTAATAAAAGAGGTGGTGGCATTCCTTCCAGACTTTAAAAAAAGCTCGGCCTAGTGGACTGGACTCTGAAGATGAGTCACAAGAGGTACCAGGAGCTTCACGGTAGTCCCTGTGGTTAGGGACATCCCGTAATTAATGGACCCTGTTGCTTTTGGTCCGAAATAGCTGATTTTTGTGTACCCATTCACTGCCAGACAATGTGCAAAAATGTATCCGCTCCAGTGACAGTTTTGTCATTTTCATTCAAATTGCAGGAGCCGCAGAATATTGAGTTTTAGAACTACATAAACATTCAAAACAGCATAAGAAACCTTAGACCAGGGGGGGTCATTTTTTGCCGCGGGCCACATTGTAGTTATGGTTTCCTCTCGAGAGCCGTTATGAATTTGGGGAACCCATTAGAATGTTTAAATCCCTTCAAATATTACATATAGAACACACAGCAAATTAATAAATTTCTCGTTTTCAAATCTGAAGTCAAGAATAATGACTTATTGTGGTTGAAATCCAAAAATATGAAATTTTGGCTCAGATTTTAGCAATCATCATGGAATTTAACAAATTTGATTTGCTTTCGCGGGCCGAAAAAAATGATGTGGCGGGCCGGATTTGGCCAGCGGGCCTTGACTTTGACACCTGTGCCTTAGACTCTCTTCTTTCATCAGAAAAAAAGAGTTAATGCCTAAGTTATATGGGTATGGAGTTATTTGAGCTTGAAATGGGGGCGGCTGGACAAAAGGCAAATGCAGCCCCCTCGTGGGAGGGAAAAACATTGCCAGAGGTCTGACCAGCGCTTTATCGGCACCTCCCCGCAAGAAAAAACAAAATTCAGGAATGGTGCTCTACGTCATGATTTTCAATTCCCGAATTAATTCGGGATTGGCAGTGAATGAGTTAAATCGTAGCGTATTTACAAAAAGCTGACTGTCTTTTCTTTGTGGTAAGAAAAACAAGTATATTTTGTAAAACCAATTTTTTTTACCATTGATTTCCTGAGAATTGAAAAAGATAGAAACATGTTTTTCTGGTAAAAGAAGAATCAATTCAGTCTCTTCCAAGTAAGTAGATTTGCACGTTCATGGTTACATAACACTATGGAGGGCCAGTCAAAATGCTGTAAAACAGCTCGCAATATGGGCAATTCCATTGCGAAAACAATGAGCAGTGAATGAGTTAACTGAAAAAGACAGCCTTTGCGTCACAATCCTGGTAAGCGTGTAGCTGGTTTGCGGCACGCGACCGCAAACACTCGGGTTCCGCCTTCAGAGTGCTTTACAACATCCACGCTGCATGCCAACACAATCAACCGCCACTGCTGGATTTCAACTTGGAGCACGCAAGCACAAGGAACAAGGCTTGAAGCATTGTGGGAAAACTGCCGCTACGCTAAACGTTAGGTCGACATAGACCAGGGAGTCTTAACTCACCACGGTACATACGGCAATTGTTTGCTTGTTCTTACCCTATCTTTGTCGTCCGCAACGTCACACAGCACGTCATCCAGATCCAAGATGCCGCCATCGCCATGTTCGAGGCGGTGCACCTGTAGCCAGTAGCTGGCATCCTGGGAAAAAAAACACAGCATGTTTATTTTAAGATACACAGAGCCATCTTATGCGTAAGAAAGTAGACAAGTTTAAACAGTTGTTATTGGACTGTTCTTGCACTCCAGCACAGGGAAGGCTGTAAGGACTCCCACAAAGAGGGTACATGCTGCCTCTTTTCAGTCTAAAAAAATAAATAGAACACCTGACAAGTAAAAAAAAGTCTGACATACCGATGCTCCCCTATTTACGAACATTCGAGTTACAAACAATGGTGCATATGAACATTTTTGGATTGGACTGGATTGGATTTGCCTTTATTAGTCTCATAGTGGAACAATTTATATTTTTTCAACATGTAGTATTCTCTCCAGTTGTACATGTACATATCTTTACAGAGCATATATTTTATTAAATGTTTATTTTTCATCAGAAAAACGTTTTATAGCATCTAATATATCCAAAACACGCAGTATGATAGTTTTAGTCAAATGCAAAACACCAATAATACTTGGCAATAAAGATGATTCTGATTCTGATTCTGATAAATGACTTAAAGTTTCCAAAATCTGCCAAAAAAAAAATGAACCCGGAAGTGGCCAGATTCAGAAGGTCCCGCCCCCTTGTTCGTGATGTCATCCCAAGACGTCTTGCCTTGCTGGAGAATCAAAACAATGGCTTCAGATTCAGAGAATATGCTTTCTTGTTACTCATCCAGTTATGAATATGATTCAAATAGTTCTGAAGAAGAAAGCATACATGTTTGCAATCGATTAAAGTATTATTCTGTGTCATTTTGAGGCATCAGGGGTGGGAAATGTCGCACCCAAAAAAAGGCAGAAAATGGTGACAAAGCCGTGTAAGGAATTAATCAGCACGTTTCCACAGGCTGATTAATTCCTTACATGGAGCTTTGTCACCCTCTTGTGCTTCTTTTTGGTCCTACGCGAAGTTTTCAGACCAAAGTACAGCAAAATGCATTGACGTGAAGGAAGGACTGCGACAATGTCCTTTTTTCGGTCAGGGGCGTTCCTTCAGTGACGTAGGGTGAGGACTCGTCACCAACTCAAAAACAAGACTTCCGGAATATTCAGCGCGAGTGTTACAACGTAAAATATAGCTATATGCGGTGGAATTTTTGTAAAATACGCTCAGTAGAAGTCATTTGAAGACATTTTACAAATTATGGACACAACTTGTCCGGAGACATCGGTTGTCCTTTAAACATACTTATATAAACACTAAACATACTTATATGAATCTTAAACATATATTCCATACAAAATATAGCACTGAAGCAACTTCAGAACAAATTCACCTTACGAACAACCGTCTGGAACGTAAGTTGGGGGCATCTGTAATTGTCATTGGCATGCTGATTCACTTCAAACCTGGAGGTGGCTGTAAGAGACATTAGATTGTTTTGATTTGATTTAGTATTTATTTGCATTGTGAAAAACATCCATAAAATGACGTTTATGAAGAGACAGGCTTAAAGAGCACAAAAATAAACTGTGAGATATGAGTTCGACGAAGGAGCATTGAAATCAAGCAGCTGGGAGAGAATTCTAAATCCACTAATGCTACTTTGTGCTTTCGTTTTATGAAATGGTGCCAATCTATTCATCTGGACTCTGACAATGACGTAACGGAACCATGCGTGTTTGATTGTGAACTTGTCCAGCTGTTCATTTTGGATACATGATTTAATATTTGATGCATTGTAGAATGGGTGTTGATCATAAAATAAAGTACAATGTTAAATACTTTCCTAAAGTACAACACAACTGTTTGGCTCTCATTGCGTTCATTAAAATATACGCTAGCGTGCATGCATGCTTGTGTATTCTTAAATCATGCCTGCAACCAAAAATACAATGCGTCTTGTGTATGTGTTAAACACAGAAATAGCAACTGTAACTGACATTGAGGCTTTTAATAAGGTAATAGGAAAATAAGGAAAATATGGTAAACAACCTAGCTTCCTGAATTTACTTTCAGAAGTTTGATGTTTATAGTCAAATCAAATCACCGATATTTGTCATTTACAGGCATCCTGATCACCAAGTAAAAATTGCTGCAAGTGAACGTCACCTAGCTAAACTTTGAAACTCCTGGGACGCACAAGCTTAGTGACAAGTTGGTTGATGTGTGCTGACAAATGGATATCAACACAGAGGTCATTTGGCAATTTTTCGTGTCAAATATGAACGCCGGCAGGCAGTCCTGAAATACTTGCTACCACTTGATAGCCTAACCGGGTGGACAAGAGAATGTGTCTGGCAAAACAGTTGGTACATCTTACAGATATAGAAATGTGATCCTATTCAACCACTGACACACAGATATAGTCCATGTTGTGTCCATCATGGTAAACCTTATAATATCATGGATTTAAACTTTATTTTGTGTGTATTTTTACAGTGTGCATTCTGACAAACCCCACACGAAAGAGTTGCACAACTGCTGGGTAATATGTTGTTTCCAAAGAGCAGAAAAAAAAGAGGAAACCCAGACAATTAAAATTTTACCCACTGTCAGAGGAGTTAGAACAGCTTTCCTAAATTGCATTGTCTTCACAATGTTATGATTCACAAAGTTGTTGCCCTTTAATTTATTTAGTGACGTGACCCTCACCAAATGCATTTTGCATGTGACCTTATAGTTGGGTTGGCATTGAACTAAGAAAAAACTGGGAGCAGTTTTCACATCTTAATATAAATTATGGATGCTCAGTATAAAGAATTGTCTTGTAAAAACTATTTTGTCATTCCAAAAAACGCTAAATAATTTAAAAGTAATCATATGACCGTCCAACAAATACAAAATATGTACGATTTAAATCAGATCGTATATTTACATGTTTAAAATGACGAATTGTTTCAAATATAAATGCACTGATGACAAACGGTGTAAATGGAATATCCGACTATTCTATTATCCAAAGCCAAACGCCCATCTTCATCATCACGGAACACAAGTGTTACGGTTTGGCACAGGGACTTTAATGACACAATTGACGCCACTTCACCGCAATGAATCAGCGTTGGGGGTTAATGAAACAAAATAAACGAGAATTTCACATCGCGTAAATTTTACACGAGATTTTCGAACGACGTTAGCTTGCATGTTGCTAATGAACGAGCCGCTGGTGCTGACCGAATAAAGAGATAAAGTAGTCGTTTGCATTCACCAACACGATTTTAATTAGCCACAAGGCGCAGAAGAATAAAAAAATATATTTTTAAAATATCGGCTTAGAAATGGCAATGTCGTCATTGACTTAACGCGACGACGTCAGATGACGCAAACGCCAGACCGTCAATAAGTTCCGAAAACAACGTCCTTTTATGAAACCAATTCAAAAAACAAAGGCGTAACGTAGTATACACGAATGATGCGGCAGGGTTTTTAACGAGTTACCATAGACCAGGCACTAAAACCACCGAGAAAAGTACCCAGCGGTACGGCCATTTTTGGCAGCTGATAACTGGCAAAAGACAAGTGACAAAATGGACGTGACGTCATACAAACGCAGCGAGGACGACGAGTCCGCATGTTTGGAGCTCGTGCACCTGTTCAACAATCTCAAGTGTTTTGACAGCATCTATCTCAACAACGTGCTCATTGACATGGAGGTAGGAGAATAGGTGTTTCTCATGTAGTAATGATAGCTGGCGAGTGAAACCTGAACATATTTTAATTTGATTTCACACTGCTAAAACACCGTTAAAACAAATCAAATGAGACATGTTCAATATTCAATAGAAACAAAATGATGAATAGTAATAAACCTTTTTTGTTAGGTTTCAAATGTCTAAAATTGTAACAGGTCGCAAATTAACCCATCGCTGTTGTTAAAGCGCTATATTAGAATCAGAAAACCTTTATTCGTCCCACAATGGGGAAATTTGCAGTCCACAGCAGCAGTTTGAAAGGGGATGGGGTGGGGGGTGTGATAGAAACAAGATGTTCTAAGCATAGTAAAATAAAAATGTCAACTGTATACTGTAAATGTGCAAAACCGTTTCATAAAAAAAACTACACAGTGCAAGTATCAAGAAAGCCATATTGATATAATGTAGCTATATTCCATCATCCCATATTTACAGTACAAGTGTCCAGTTTTTGTTTGTTGAGAATTGCAAAGCCTGACAGCAGTCGGTAGGAACGAGCGGCGGTACCTCTTCCTTGCGCGCGTGTAACAGTCTCTGGCTGAAGGCGCTACCCAGTGCTGTCAGGGTGGGCAGGAGGGCGTGGGAGGGCCTGTCCATCATAGCTTTTAGCTTAGCTAGCGTCCGTCTGTTGCCCACCTCCTCCAGAGAGTCCAGCGAGCAGCCCAGGACAGAACTGGCCCTCTTGACAAGGTGCACCAGTCTTTTCCTGTCCTGGGTGGTGATGCTGCCTGACCAGCAGACAATTCCATAATGGCTGGCTGAAGCCACCCCAGAGTCATAGAAAGTCTATAGGAGTGACCCCTGAACCCCAAAGGATATAAATCAATATGTAATGTATTGTATCAATGCTGTCAAATTTAAGGCATCCTTTTGTCAGGTTGTCAAAAGGTTATTTCAAATAAATTTCCAGACAATTGCGAATATGACCAAATCTGTGTTAAAAAAAGGCTGGTACATTAAATGGGGGTTTAAATTAACCTATCAATACTGCCACACTTAAATCATGCTTTTGTCAGGTTCTCTAAAGTTTGATTTCAAGTGTTTTCAGACCATTATGAATACAACTAAATTCCTGTTAAAATGGCTTGATTGTTAAATAAGGCTTCAAAATGAGCTATGAAATGCTGTGGGCGTGCCCCCTGATTGTGATGAAAAAAAAACGTCTCAGTGAGCTGTCCATTACCTCTGACGACTACTGACATCTGGAAAAATTGATGCGACGTCATCTAGCATCTTTCTTATGGCAACACAAATCTGCATGTTTGAGCAGTGAAACGATCCCACTTGAAGCGGGAATATAATTCCAACCAATTCTTGTCTTTTGCATGCCACGCCAATGTGAAACCATATTCCATATGCTGGTTGTTAAATGTAAAGAAAAAAACTAATTAGAAAATAGTCCCTCTCCTTGCTCATCCTACTTTGCGTGATTCAATGAAAAGGATGAGCAAAGCCAGAGTTAAATGTATTTTTAGAATGTATGCAGTCAGTTAGCTAAAGGCTAATAATTGCTTCTGTGAATGTAGGAGCAATGTTCTTTTACATTGGGGTTGGTGGCAACTCATCCCAGACTAAATCATGAAGCTCTTTGGCCTAAGAGAAACCAGGAAGCCTAAAATAGCAACACAACTCCATAATTGCTTACAACATACTTGCCAGTCTTTGGATGTTTTCAACTATCTTTAATCGTGCACCAACTATTAAGACACACAACAACTGGGAATAGAGAAAATGACGGCAGTTAGAAAACTACAGTTTCCTGTTTACTTTCAGTTGTCTTAACACTTTCAAACTCAGCTCATAGCAAACAAGAGAGACATGATGCTAGCCTGATAATACCGTTCAAAGCGGACTTCATGTTTTACTCCTCTCTCATCTACTAAGCTTCAAAGGATGGGCAACACGAGAGAACAAAACTCCAGCTGTATCTCAAGTGCCTTTATTTAACAGTGATTGTGTATTTCTAGACATTTTTTTTGGAAATAGCGTATAAATGAAGTTATTCTGAGGGTTATTCGCCACCCTTCATTACTACAGACAAAAAAAAGTGCAAAATTTGGAAAAAGGAAATGCTCAATAAGATTCACCGTGATTAGCATTCCTTTAAAGGACAACCGACACCTCCGGACAAGTTGTGTCCATAATTTGTAAAATCACATCAAATGACTTCTACTGAGCGTATTTTACAAAGATTCCACCGCATATACAGTGAGACCTCAACTTACGAACTTAATTGGTTCCCAGACAGTGTGTAACGCGAAAAGTGTGTATCTCAAAAAAAAATCCCATAGGAAACCATTAAAATGGGAATAATCCGTTCCCGGGTTTCCATAAAATATACTTTTCAACTAAATAAGCCTTAAAACTACACACAACCTACCTAATCCTATGTATAATAAATGTGCTATTGTATTGTAATGAAAGAAATACACTGCACTGTATAATAAAGTCACTTTATTTACATTTGTGATGGTCATTGATGGCTCTTAATTGACGCCTGTGGCTTTCTGACTTGTAAGGTCTTACGAAACTGAGGCATCACATTATCATTCATCATGTTGATGATTCTCATAGCCTTTTCTGGATGGAACTGTTCAATAAAAGCCTGCACATCAACTGCTGAATGGCCTGCTTCTGCTTGTCCTCTTGAAGGCAAATCAAATTCTCTGTGTTGATGACCTCATTATGGTCAGCAACAAGCTCCTCGATGTCATCTGCATTCACTTCAAGTCCCGTAGGTGCTGGCAGAGATTTTATGACAATAAAAGGCGCAAGTCCGATGATTCCACGGACGCGGAATAAAACGCGACAAAAGAAGGCAGGCGGGGCAAATAAAATGGCACACTCGTGTCTAACAATCACCTTGTGCAAAACAAACTGTTGGATTTGCCAGCACAAGACATAGCGAAGAACTTACGTCGTAATCATGTCACTGGTGAGGTGACAGTGACTCGTTGAAATGAAATGAAATTGAAGTGTCGCGAGCGGCGGCCATGCCCGAGCTGTCAAGTCGCACGTGACGATGTAGCGTGACTATTGACATGCTGTTCCGGTGTGTGTGAAAACACTAGCTCTGATTCGCTTACCATGACAAATGACTACCCTTTAGCCAATCACAATCACTGGTGCGTTCAAGTGTAGCAACACAGAAACGTTGGCAAGTGTTTGTCCCTGCTCATTCACTTAGACAATGCTTTCCAAACAGCCTAGAGTCATAAGAAGTCGTGCGCTATTCTCGAACCTGAACGCACCCCAAGTCTTGGATGACAAATAAACAGCAGAGTAGATGTGTACGGCTGGTAGTTTCTTCAATTTATTCATAGTAATGCACCACATTTGAACTGAGGCTAAACACGAGCCTGTGGTGTTTATTTTCCGGTTCCATAATAGTAAAATTAACAGCAAAAAGCTCCAAGTAGGCGATCGACATGTGCATTCAATGAGAGGGGGTGTGGAAAGTAGCGCTGGCTGGAGCGCTGTTCGGTCGTGTGCTTCCGCCGAAGATCACATCCGCCAGATCCGAAGGTCGTGTGCTTGATGGACCGGCCGTGGTGGGTGTGTATTATGAAAATAGTGCTTATTATAAGGCTTAATTTTCAGAAATTTGACATTCGTATGATGAAAAGTTCGGATTATAAGGCGTTCGTAAATTGAGGTCTCACTGTAGCTATAATTTACGTTTTAAGACTCTCGCTGAATATTCCGGAAGTCTTGTTTTCGAGTTGATGACGATCCCAACGTGACGTCACGTTTGGAACACCCCTGACCGAGAAAGCGACACACAATGCATTTTGCGGAACTTTGTTTGGTCTGAAAACTTCATCGTGATGCGTGTTGATGGCGAAATTAGAAGGAAAACACATAAATAACGCAATGGTGAATCCTTGTGTGTTGCACCAAGACAACTATTTGATACTCGCTGACAGAAATTCCCAGCAGACAAATCAGCCCATTTCCAACGGAGCTTGGGTGCCATCTTCTGCATTTTCTGGGTGCTACATTGCTGTCATTGACGGCTTGAATTGATATGGGAGGACTCCTTTAATCGATTGCAAACATTTATGCTTTCCTCTTCAGAACTATTTGAATCATATTCATAACTGGATGAGTAACAAGAAAGCAGCTTCTCCGAATCTGAAGCCATTGTTTTGATTCTCGAGCAAGGCAAGATGCCTTGGCATGAACTGGGGACGGGACTTTCTGAAAATCCCCAATTCGCAGCTCAATTTGTTGCAATTTCAGCACACTTTAAGTCATTTTTATTGGTGTTTTTCATTTGATTAAAACTATCAGCCTGCGTGTTGTGGGTATTTTAGATGCTATGAAAAAAATGTTTTTCTGATGTCAGTTCGGAAACAAAAAAATGGTGTCGGTTGTTCTTTAAATAAATTTCTTCGGCATTTTAAAAATCTAGTCTTTTTGTAATTTCAGAAAGCTGCTTTTTATTACTTTCCACTTTTAAATAGATTTAAATCTTGTAAATGTGCTTATGAGATATGATGTGCTTCAGTGATAAAGTTGTCTTGCATCACTGATGACACTTATTGACAAAAGTAATACACAAAGAAACCCTACCACATACGAATATCTATTGGATTCTGTTTTTTTTATTAAAATGTTTTCTTCACACAAAGTAACAGCAATTGAGTCAATCGCGGTTACATATTTAACAACCGCAACGTTAAGTGAACAGGAGATCTACGAGGAAATGTAACACTGACTTGCTCTCTTTTGGCAGTTCAAAGCATCGCAGAGCATTACGGAAAGTGACATTTCAATGTTGGAGTTCCTGATGGACTTCATGGAGTCCCACAACACAAACCACGCTGACAACTCCGACTCGGACAGTGTCGATTCCGCCAGCGACAACTCGGCACCGAGCAGCGGCATAGACGAGACGGACAGTTTTGGAGATTAGTAGATGTGAATATCAAGTTTATTGAGAAAAAAAATCATAATAATCCAAAGACTTTTCAATAATGGTTTGATTGCAATGCACTTTTTCACGAGCTCAGGATATTGACAACTTTCAAATTTGAAGTTGTTGAAAATAGAAGATCAAAATATTTTGCTTACATGTGTCAAAAACTTTTTATACACACTTTTTAATTAAAGCAAATGTACCTCAACTGAACCTGTTGTGATGTTGCTTTCTGGATTTCCATTTAGAGGGCAACATTTCTAAGCAAATGGTTTACTTCCTGTTGAATAGCAGTCACTTCAACCTGGTTTGAAGTGTACATGAATGTGTATTGTTTTGTTTGTTTGTTTGTTTTATTGGTGAATTAGCATTAATTGTGTGTTCTACACACTTGGCCAATACAGATGATTCTGATTCTGATGATGTCCAAGATGGCGCCTGAGTAGGCAAGTGCTCACACGAGCCTTGCTTGGTAGTTGTTTTTGTGTTGTCTTTGTATTTTGTCACTTTGTGTTGTGCATTGTGTGGAGCAGATGCAGATTGTTTTTCAGCATTTTTGGCCACAACATTCATCAAGGAGGATGTGCCGAGCGGTTGCGCCCGCAATGAGAAGAGAGCATCAGCGCAGATTGTCGTTGGGGATGTGAAACTGTGGCAGCTTGGAATTGAAGCAGATTTACATGGGACAGGAGATGTGAGAGCATGTGTTTTTGTCAATGGATGCTACAGCTTTGTGTTTGCTTTCAACATTTAGCTTTTAGCAGCGTGCACATTCCACCATGACGTCCTTGATCCACTGGTGAAAAGGAGGCTTTGATCATCTCTTTCATCGAGAACGTCATACAACAAAGGGGGTGCAAAAAGTGCTTATTTTGAATGAATGTGTGTCTTTTGTGTTGTGTCACATTATTTAGATTGTTTTGTTTTTTTTATTCAAGATGGTGCCACGAGAGTGGTTGTCTTTACAGCAGCTCCTGTATTATGTTTTTGCTGCTGTGAATTTTAATTTCTCCACTGTGAGACAAATAAAAAAATCATCTAATCTAATCTGATGTTGAATTCCCTCCCTTATGAGGACCTTTAAAGGACACCCGACACCTTCGGACAAGTTGCGTCCATAATTTGGTAAATCACATCAAATGACTTCTACTGAGTGCATTTTACAAAGATTCCATAGCATATAGCTATATGTTACGTTTTAAGACTTGCGCTGAATATTCATGAAGTCTTGTTTTCGAGTTGATGACGATGCCCTAAGTGACGTCACGGAGTGAACGCCCCTGACCGAGAAAGCGACACTGCATTTTGGGTACTTTTTTTCACCTGAAAACACCATGTTGATCGCGAAATTAGAACAGAAACTACATAAATAACGCGATGCTGAATCGTTGTGTGTCGCAGTCAATTGCGGTAACATGTATAAAGAAGGTGTAAGTTTACACAAATTCCCAGCGGACAAATCAGCCCATTTCTAACGGAGCTTGTGCACCATCTTGTACATTTTCTGGGCGCTACATTGGAGTCCAGACAGCTCGAATTGATACGGAAGGACTTCTTTAATCAATTGCAAACATTTATGCTTTCCTCTTTAAAACTATTTGAATCATATTCATACCTGGATGAGTAACAAGAAAGCATCTTCTCCGAATCTGAACTCTCTGAAGCCATTGTTTTGATTCTGGAGCAAGGCAGTTTGTGAAGGAGTATCCTGGCCTGATGTCACGAAAAAAGGGGCGGGACTTTCTGAATCTCCCCAGCTCTGAGCTCATTTTGTGGCAGTTTTGGGACACTTTAAGTCATTTTTGTTGGTGTTTTGCATTTGACTAAAAAAATCAGCCTGCATGTTTTGGGTATTTTAGATGCTATAAAATGTTTTTGTGATGTCAATTAGGAAACAAACAAATGGTGTCGGTTGTCCTTTAAATTAACCAATGGCATTATTACGTTGAAGTGCAAGTTCTTTTGGGCCAATTCAAAGTCATTAGAAAGGCTACATCGGAAAGAGGGATTCAAATGCTGAATAGTGTTACTGCATATATTTGAATAGAAAATAAAGTGGACTGTTCCTCAAAAAAAAAAAATCATTACACCTTGAGACTTCGTCATCTGACATTAGTATGAGATTAAGATTGAGGTTTAGGGGGCATTTAGGAGGCCAGATGGCGGATTCCAAACATGTTTAAATGTTGATGGGAAAAAAAGTAACAACTGATTCAATTTGTGGCAAACTGGCATTGATCCTCACAGCGGGTGAGATGAATTAGCAACAGATTAAATAAGTAACTAGAAGCTTTACAGGCACTTTACTCAACACTGTCATTGCTTTTTTCCATTTGGTTATAGCCAAAAAGGGACCAGGTCTCCAGACTAAATGTTTCCACTGGTTGGCCTGACTGCAGCAAAATTGTTGCACCCGATTTTTTTAACTGCATCGCATTCAACAAGATACTTTGTCTAACCAAACTGTTCCCGGTTATTTTTGAGCCACATTTGATTCAAAGTGCCAAATAACAACACTGATTTGAATACTGACATCACACCAAGCAGATCAAAGCAACCTGTTGTGTTATAAAAATGGATGCATCTTATCAAAAAGGACCTGGCAACCAGTTGCAAGCTTTTAGGCTCTTGTTTTGTCATGCACTTGGCCATGTAAAAAATATATAGAATAATTCTGATGGTTGGACTCTGTTCATGCATGCATTTAACACGATAAATGTGAAACTTTTTTTACATTTTAATGATTTATTCCTAGTATGCACAATAATTAAAAAAAAAATAACCTGCCAGGGCTCAAGGGAAACATCTAAATTTAGATGGCCTTTTTTAAGTGACCCACAGACCACAGATGTCAATTATTTGAGGAAATGCTTTCTGGCCTTGACCTGGGAATGTTTTCCTATCCACTTGTGGGGTCTTCCGACACTTTACATGTGAGCGTGTGTCTGTGTACATATAATGACAAATCCCGTGTTAGTGTTGTTAAACTTGGACACAAAGCACCCTTTCATTCCTGCAGTGTCACACGTGAGATGGCGGGGCAGGAGAAATTATGCATAAGTCAGCACAAGAGTTTCGATGTCTTGTTGCGTGACACGCGTGTATGATTTTGAAGTGCGCCTTTCAACCCTTTCATGTCTTTCAAATCCTTGATCTCCTTGATGTGCGTCTCACCCTAACGCATAGCACACGCTTGAAAATTGTATAAAAGGAGCTGTCGCAGGACAGAGAGATTGGGCGAACCACGGGGCAGAATCATATCAGACTCATCTCGGACTCACGCCCGGCTCACGCCGGGCGTCGGACGGACATCACGGCGCAACTTGCTCAACTCCACGCCGCGATCAAGCTCTGCGCGTCACCTGCCTGGGAGATCTGACAACGAACCTACTTACAAATAAAGAGAACCATCAAACTCTTTAGTCTCTCCACATTTTCCAAAAATGAAAAGGTCAATTTGGGGAAATGATGGAACGAAAAGTTTTATGATTTGATTTGTACCAAAAGTCTTTATGAACTCACAATAAAATTTTAGGGCCAGGAGAAGGAGCTTGCGGTTACCAACATCATTTAGAAGCCAACGGGACATTTTCCAAATTAGCTCTCATTCGCTAGCTTCAGGTCATCACATTCAGCGAATTGACAACTAAAATAAATCTAAGGAAGGACGGGAGACGTCACAGTGTTCACATTATACTTTGACAGTGAGCCCTCAGTTCACCAGTGTCCCAATGGTGACGGTGCAATTACTAGTTCCCCGCACTAATCATTACATTACTAAGCAAAATAAACAAAGTAAGTCCAAATATCTTGTTGATGACTGAACCCTTCAACTATTCAAGTGTTTATGAGGAGACTATTAAACAGTAAGTAGGTCACACGAATAAGCAACGACGCTTTTTGTATGAACTGTTTTTACATGAAAATCAACAAAAATGCTAGTGGAGTAGCTAGCTAGCTAACTGATTAGCTTTACTGTGCATTTTAAAATTGGATGTGGAATTTCACATTGTCTATTTTTTGCTATAATGTGATATTTTGTGATCATTTTACTCAGGCCTCATGACAAAATCCTTCATTCTGTCAATGAATGGCAGGGTTGAGTGAAACCCGAGAAAGGCTCACTGTCGTGAAACAAAGGCGCCATTGAGAGAAACGCTTATATCGCACCAGAACAGGCGGACGCTTGATCGGCCGACAGCTAAAAATAGTCGACATGACATACAAGCACATGGATTAGTCTGTAACTTCACATATTTTTTTCGACAAAAAGACCTTGTGAATGTGCCAGACATGAATGTTAAATTAAGGTGCAAATGTAAGCCCTTTTTTCTGAGCGGCAAACAAAATACAACATCCATAATTCAGTCGGAAAAGACAATCCATGCTGACATGACGCCACGAGACGCAACGAGACATCTTGTGGGGATTCCACCTTTAATTTTTTAAATATTTTAATTTTCTGAACTAATTTTAGTTTGCAAAAATAAAATAATGTACTCAACTGCATATATGTCAAAGTATATGTTTTCCCTTATTGTATGTTTTTTATCATTTCAAATAATGTATGGCATATTACAACTTTTATATGGCAAACATTTTTTTTAAATTGTGAATATATATACGAATATACAGTAAAGTCTCGTTATATCGATATTCTCTGGAGTCGGAAAAAATACCGATATAACCGGACTATCGATATATCCGATCCTGCGCCGAACTGCATTAAAAGTGGGCAATAAATGGGGGATCTTTGATATGGCATGTAATTTTCTCCTTGAGTTCATGGATTGCGGACCTAGCATGCTTTTGTACTGTAGTGATGTGAAAAATAAACGTATGCATTAAATAAAAATGTCATTTATTATTTTCATAACGCACTCTTGTGTCAGGAGGGGCATCCGACGTAAAAGCTTAGCCAAAACAAACATGTGGATCAAACCTCTAAAGATGGAGGACACTGATTTGCTGTGGCGATCCCGTCAAGGAAAAAGCCGAAAGGAAAAGAAGAGTCTTGCAATAGTGACTGAGTAGCACTCGACATTGTTCTATAGAGAAGAGAAACCACGAACACCAGCATGTACATACTGTATGAAAAACAGTGATTATTGCGAGCGATAAAGATATCTGAATACAACACAATTAAATACATGTATGGAAAAAAACTGCAAAGTTTACATTACTTATGTTGATAAAGTATTCTGCGGCACGTCAAACTATTTCGCAATGGAGGATTTGCTTCTTGTTGGATTCTCCTCCACAGCCACTATTGCCTTGTGCTTCGTTCCGATGTCACAATTCTTACGTTTCCCCATGGTTGAAATTGGTGTTGAACAACTGTATACTGTATTAGAAGACTACAGTATGTTTCAGATGCTATTGCAGCTCTGCTACACAGTGCAAGACACGAAAGCTGGTCACGTGACCATCGGTGTTACAGACACAGATTTCGCTAATGGTGGTACTGTATTGAAATCATGAAGCAAATATCGATTCAGCTTTAGCTGCTTTTGTATCGATATAAGCAGACCAAATTGGCTGGCGGGAGATGAAAAGGGCACCGTAGTAACCGGATTATCGTAATAACCATGTATCGTGCTAACCGGAACTAATTATACATAAAAGACTAGAAAAAAAAAAGTGTGTGTGTGTGTGTGTGTATTTTTTTTTTAATCGCTGCGTACGGTAGGATTGATAAAAGCATAATGTGCAGTAAGGTGTCTGCAAAAAAAATCATTTGAAGTAATGTACGCCATACTACAATTTGTATACGAGAATTGTAATAATTTATAGGGGCAGCTATTAGCCAGGGCTGATAGGTATGCGACTGTTCTGTCCATGGCATTTCCTTACAAAATGCTGGTTTGAAGTTCTGTTAGAATTTTGTATTTCTTGGATTATATCGTACCGTAATTTCCAATGTATAAAGCACAGCCAAAAGTCTTCATTTTCATCAAAAGATGCCCCTGCGCCTTATACGCAGGTGCACCTTATATGTGAAGTAATATTGAGCCATAAAAGGTCTCGCAACTCCTGTCAGCAGCCACCGACTCCGTTTCCCACTGAAGTAGTGTGTAATCCCAGTCTGTACTGGAGCACCTTATATTTAGAAAACGTTCATATATTACTATATGACATTTGGAAAAACATTTTCATTCATTGAAGGTGAGCCACATCATCCATTGCGCCTTATCTATGGAAAACGTTTAAAAATACAACATTCATTGGGGGTACGCCTGATACTTCAGTTCGCCTTACACACCGGAAAATACAGTATTTCTTTTCTTGACATTCAATTGGATTGGTCGAAAGTGTGTCGTTATCATGTATGTGTGCTTTGCATGTGTAAAAGAGATCACATGTGAGTGGAACGCGACACGGTGCAGTTGAGATCACATTACTCCAAAGTGTACTTTGAGAAGGCCCTTAAATCACTGATGCGAGAATTCTACGTTGTCTGCATCTACTGTCAGAACAAAGCAATCAAACCATCAAGGACGGATTCTCCAGACGCGTCAATCAAGACGCTCAAACTGACATGAGAACCTGGTAGAAAGATAGCAGCCTGAAGCCAACATGGGAATTTAGCTTGGAGATGTTTATCATGTCATGCTTTGTGGGACATGATGACAAGATTTCCCATCTGCTTGGCAAGAAGTGGAAGTCAACAAGACAAAAAATTGCACTTCACAGAGTAACTTCATTCAGGAAAATAATTAATATAAAATAAATATTTTTGTTGAACAAAAATATTCATAGCCCACACAGTTCGTTATGTGGCACACCTCTGACATTTTTGAATCATTAAAACACATCTGCTGAAAGCTTTTGGCAATGGATATCTTTCTCACTGGATTGTCAGGGGGCCCTTTCGAACCGTAACAATGAGGCGTTCAAAAACAGCCACAACACATAAAGCCCTTGCTAGCAGGTTGGTTGTCACATTTTTTCTATATATATATATATATACACAAACTGAGTCATCATATATACTCGAAAGCAGCAATTCCAGCAGACTATCCAAATGGATGATGTATTTTCGGGATGTAGCTCGGTGAAGATGCTTGTTTCGCATTTGCATCCAAAAAGTGATTCAAATCCAGTGATTTTCGTCAAGCATCTTGTGGGTCGTTTGCAACTGTTGGCTTGTTCCATTCCGAGCGGTCTGCACATGTATTGCGACTGAAGACGCCAACGCCCCTCACCGGCCTTCGTCCCACCTCCCAAAAGTTGATCCCATGACCGTAGTGTCCTACTTATTTGTTTCCCAGCTTCAGGCCTTCTGCGTTGTGGTGTCAGAAAAAGAAATCCTGCAGTTCACTCAAATAAATAATTGTCTGACCCGCTTTGCACGCTCGCTCTTCGCGGAGGAATGCGGCTAACGTGTGTCCAAGTAGAGCGTGTCGATTTGCTTGGTTAAAGCAGCTGTCAATCAAGGTTCCCAAATGCGGATTGCATGTAACTAGAAGTGCCTACGCTGTCATTAAATATCACATCTGGTATATTTAGTGCATGTGGAAAATATTCACAGTAATTCACTTTCTCCACATTTTATTGTTCCAGTCCATAAGTGATTCTGTTAATTTGCTTTTTACGTAAAATAAAACAATTACACGCCAAACTAACAGCCTTCACGACTTTTAAGACACAAAGCTCGGCACGGCATTCTTTTTCAGTTCCTCAATGCAACATTTTATTATTTCAAAATAAAATACCATTTATTACTACACAACATGAAATTTGGGGGACATCTTTTGTGGGGCATCATTAACTCATTCACTGCCATTCCCGAAATGTATTCGGGAATTGACAATATGACAAAGAGCGCCATTCTCGAATTTGTTTGTGGGTTTTCTTCATGCTGGGGTGCCGATTAAGCACTGGCCGTGGCCTCTGGCAATGTTTTTTCCCTTCCACAAGGGGGCATCATTTCCCTTTGTTCCATGTTAGCGCTTTGTTCCAGCTTCAGCTGTTGTTAAAGTAAACCGATATGGATGTATTGCACTGTATTTTGGACAGCCACCATCATTTCAAGCTCAAATAACTCCAGACCCATATCATGTAGGAATTAACTCTTTTCTGATGAGAGAACAGAGTCTACGTTTTGTTATGCTACATTGAATGTTTATGTAGTCCTAAAACTCAATATTTTGTGGCTCCTGGAATTCGAGTGACAATGACAAAAACCCTGGCACTGGAGTGGACACATTTTTGCACATTGTCTGGCAGCGAATGAGTTAAATGTTACCGTTTGTAGTCTATGGTGTAGAGCAGAGGTCCCCAACCCACGGTCCGTGGGTCATTTGGTACCGGGCCGCGCAGAAAGAATAAATAATTTACATAAAATGAAAAATGAAAGATTACCAGATTACATCTGTTTATGATTTACTCTTGACGCATGTCAAAACGCTTGTCTAGGTCACATGATACATACCGCTAAAATTAGCCCACCGTAAGCTCGCAAAATGAGTAAAAAACAAACGTCTTATTTTGTTGTTTTTATCCGCCGGTCCGTGAAAATATTGTCTGACATTAAACGGTCCGTGGCGCAAAAAAAGGTCGGGGACCACTGGTGTAGAGCATTACAGTTGAATGTGTCAAGAAACTGCTAGACGTGCAAGCATTTTGCCCCTTGATGACTTTTTCTCGCCAAATGTAATCTGACAGCCAGCGGTCAGATGATGACAAATGACAGAACTCAGCGTTTTCCACGAAATAATCCCAACGTCGCAGCATTTGTCCAATCACCAACTGTTCCCAGCCACTCGCAAATAATCCTCTTGTTCCAAAAGTACATGAAAAAAAAAAACTTGTGTCATTTTTGTCTCACTACGTCACGGGATTGTGACGCACATGCAGCTTGACGTGTTACCATGATGAAAGCTTTCCTAACTGGATAGCCAATGTCACATTTTAATATCTTGAATTCTCATACAAATGAAAACAAATATGAACCATTTTCATCCAATCCTTTCACTATTTATGCAGCCTCGTATTCACCGACTTGTCCTGTCCTGCATTCCAACCCACACTATCACGAGAACGTCATACACATTTTTCTCCTGTTATTACATTTTAACTACCTGCTGCGGGAAATTCTATGCTCTGTTTCACTTGGACTCGGCTTTCATAAGATTGCTTTTTCAACAGAAGCGACTGATTTTCTACGCCATACCTGCAATGTTAAAAGTCATAAATCTCTAACAGATAGGAGATTTTTATTTTAACTCATTCACTGCCATTCCCAAATTTATTCAGGAATTAAAAAGCATCATGTGGAGCGCCATTCCTGATTTATTTTTTTGCGGCAAGTGTGCCAAAAAAGCACTGGTCATACCTCAGGCAATGTTTTTCCCTCCCACGTGGGAGCCGCATTTGCGTTGTGTCCAGCCACTCCCATTAAAGTCACAGTAAAGTGACCTTAAGAGTTTTGAAAAGTGCTTATAAATGAAATGTCTTACTGTATTATTATTTCAAGCTCAGATTACTCCGGACCCATATAACTTAGCTCTTCTTTCAGATGAAAGAAGAGAGTCGAAGGTTTCTAACGCTGCATTGAATGTTTATGTAGTCCTCAAACTCAATATTCTGTGGGTCCTGCAATTTAAATGAAAATGACAAAAACCCTGGCACTGGAGTGGACACATTTTGTACATCATCTGGCAGTGAATGAGTTAAGAAACATGACATGCTTGGTTGCTAAAATAGAGGCAATATTTCTATGTTTATGAAACCCGCAAGGGAAAATCAGGACGATGAAATCGAACAGCGGGTAGGTGTGTGTGTGTGTGTGTGTGTGTGTGTGTGTGTGTGTGTGTGTGTGTGTGTGTGTGTGTGTGTGTGTGTGTGTGTGTGTGTGTGTGTGTGTGTGTGTGTGTGTGCGTGCGTGCGTGCGTGCGTGCGTGGGGTGGGGTGGGGGATCGAGATGGTTCTTCTTTAATATTGATGAAAAGGTTTCTGGAAAGAAGAGCCTTTTCAAAAACATGTACATTGATATTTAGTGCGTCTAATGTGCACTGTTTATATAGTCCTATCTTTACATTCATCGCAAAATTCCCCATTGTGCTTTCTGATTCTGATTTAATCATCATTTGCCCAGTTCAATTTCTGTATGTCTACTTGATGCATTTGGCAAGCGAAGGTTGTGAGCTAGCTTGCTGGCTACGTGACAATCTATATCTTCCATCAAGGATGCTTTTTATTAAACATCACAAATAAATGGACAAAGATGGCAGGGGCTGATTTGTGAGTGTAGATTAATCATGACCATGTCTACTTAGGGTGATGAGGCTTTGTGGGCTAAATATAGAGCATAGCACTTTCCTTTGACAGCCTACTGATGATTGGCCCGCGGGCATAGCCGACTTCAACTTCATTACTCATCTGCTTTGCACTTCCTTCACCATCTACTCCCTCATCTTCCTCAGGATGAGTCCATGAGTATTGCTACCTGAATATGAGCTCATGTGAAGCTGCATATGATGACTCAGTTTGAAAAATTCACAAGAACCTGTGCATGAAACGGAACAGGAACACACCCATTGGAAAACTACACAGGGTCAATTACACAGGGTGCGTTTGCAAATACGGTCCGAGCGTGCGCTGGTTCACGCCAAAGGTTCGCAAAGTCAAAGCGTTGTTCAAATGTGCCGTTCAGTTCCACAGTGCCCCCAAAAGGGAGTGCTGGAACATATTCTAGGCCCAACTACTAACATCAGGCAGTACTGGTGGAAACAATTTGAGCACAAGCTGTTTATTGCGTTGACAAATTAAAATGTCTCAATACGCTAACAAGTAGCCCTTTGGAAATTTTGCAAAAACATTCTTCCCCCAAACGTGTTCCACAGATCAACATAAAATTGGGTTGATGTGATCATAATACAACGCACAAAAATTTAAAGCAATTTTTTAATCAGCCACTGAATCCCACCAATACCAAATTGGGCGGCCATGTCGATGAGAAAATGACCAAGATTTTGGCAATTAATCGAAATGTAATTGCAACACAACATTTGGAAAACATGTCAATCATAATAGGACATAAAAAAACTAACTAATTCACTGCTATTCCCAAATTTATTAAGAGAATTGAAAAACGGGGAGCGCCATTCCTGATTGTTTTTTTTAATTTTGGCAGGGGTATAAAACGCGATGAAGCGCTGGTCAGACCTCCGGCAATGTTTTTACCCTTCCACGAAGGGGCAGCATTTGCCTTTTATACAGCCGCCCCCCACATTACTCCAGACCCACATAATTTAGAAATTAACTCTTTTATTCTGATGAAAGAAGAGAGTCGAAGGTTTCTTACGCTGCATTGAATGTTTATGTAGGCCTAAAACTCAATATTCCGTGCGTCCAGGAATTTGAGTGAAAATGACAAAAACCCTGGCACTGGATGCATTTTTGCACATCTGGCAGTGAGTGAGTTAATGTTGAAAGCAGCCATTTCACAATCAGTCCTTCAATCTGAAAAGTTTGGAGGACAGAAAAAAACATTTTAAAAAGAACAAGGTAACCAAACAACTCGGTTATGTTATGCTATGCACCTTTAAAAATAAGGGCTTGCATAACAATTTAGGTCAAGCAACAAAGGTCAATGAATTTTGTGGTCAGTTTGAGCACAACACAACACGTTTTATTATGTGCAGGCTTGTTCCCAAAACAGTAAGACTTTTACAGCATGGAACACCCAGAGGCGAACCTGAGGTCACCATCTTGTTTTGTACATTTTTCCTTTAGAACGGCTACACCAAGTGACCTTTGAATACGTGTCAGCCATTTAATGATGTGGTTCATCTTAGGTGAAGCCTCCCATACGCTGACATCCATACATAAAACGCGGGTCAGGTAGCACCTTCTCCGAGGTACGTTTTTACTCCCGAGCAGCGTCAGCAGGATCATCGGAGAAGCTCTTAATCCCGCATTGTGCCCATTCTGGTAGCGGCTGTCACGGTTTTGCAAGGTGGTGATGGCGGGTTCGGATCCCAAAAAGCAGGCAGGAGGGAGCAGGAGGTTGTTTGACAAATTGTATTAAAATAAAGGTCAGCAGTAACAAAATGTAAAACATCAAAATGATCTGAATGGAAAAAATACAAAGTAGCAAAAGAAAACCAAGTGTAAAAGTCCGCCAAGGTTAAACAAACACGTACACAATGCATGCTGCCAACAAGCAGCAAACAAACAATGAATCGGCACCGGATGATCGTGCCAGGTGTCTTTTTAAATGTTATTGATTATAACGACCAGCACCTGCGAGGCTGCAGGCAGGGCTGACGTCGCTACCCGCTGGTCGCCAATCTGATCGGGACGACCAGCACCTGTGCAGGTGCAGGCGGGGCCGACAGCGCCCCCCGTTGGTCGCCAACCAGATCATGACAGTACCCCCCCTTCAAGGGGCTGCTTCCAGAAGTCCCAACAGTCTCCCAAAAGGTCCACTCGCCAGGGAACGGTCGGTGGAGAGGGCAACCGCCGCCTCTCCAGCACACGACGGGCGGCGGCCTGATGGGAACGGGACTCGGCCTGGAGTGGACGAAGACGCGGCACGGATCATCGTGGGCGCGAGTGCGATCCCTCTCGCACGTTCACGCGACGGCGCATGGCTCTGCGTAGACGTCGAACTGCCAGGCGCAGAATGGCACCCCGTACGGCCGTATGGGACCAGGTCTCGGCCGGACGCCGACGTGGGCTTGAACTGCCCGGCTCCGGGGGAACGAGACCAGTCCAGAGCCGCTCCGGGATCCAGCGGTGAGTGGGGTCTCGGACCGACATTGACGCGGACGTTGCACGGCTCGTCGTGGATGAGACTCAATTCGTCATGCACGACGACAGCGTGGCTGGACGTGGGCGTGCAATGCCAGTCACCCAGGGTCACCCTGGACGGCCACCTGGAAGGAGGTCTCGGCCGGACGTTTACGTGGACGTTGCGGCTCGTCGAGTGACGCAATTCAAACGCGACGATGCTTGCGCTAACGTGGACGTAGCATAGCCAGGCACAGGGTGGAAATGAGACGGGTCCGATGTACCTGCGGGATCCGATGGTTGGCCGATTCATTCTGTCACGGTTTTGCAAGGTGGTGATGGCGGGTTCGGATCCCAAAAAGCAGGCAGGAGGGAGCAGGAGGTTGTTTGACAAATTGTATTAAAATAAAGGTCAGCAGTAACAAAATGTAAAACATCAAAATGATCTGAATGGAAAAAATACAAAGTAGCAAAAGAAAACCAAGTGTAAAAGTCCGCCAAGGTTAAACAAACACGTACACAATGCATGCTGCCAACAAGCAGCAAACAAACAATGAATCGGCACCGGATGATCGTGCCAGGTGTCTTTTTAAATGTTATTGATTATAACGACCAGCACCTGCGAGGCTGCAGGCAGGGCTGACGTCGCTACCCGCTGGTCGCCAATCTGATCGGGACGACCAGCACCTGTGCAGGTGCAGGCGGGGCCGACAGCGCCCCCCGTTGGTCGCCAACCAGATCATGACAGCGGCAGGCTGTGGCTTGTGACAACCAAATGAACCGGAATGTCATCGGAACGCACGACTCCCCGTGAGGAGCCGGCTTTTGTCTCCAGCATGTATCTCCTCTCCGCCTCGAAGAGCAGACAACTCCAGGTTGGATCAGATGACAACTTGGATGATAGAAGTGACTCAAAAACCATTCGACTTCAAATGTTTCCTAGTGGTCAAAAATGTTTCTTGTCTTTTCGACATCCTGAGGAATTCTTGTGGTGTTAGTTCCATCCATTGGTGTTACAGTTAAGTGTGGGGGGGGGGGGTTAAAAGTGTTGGAAGCATTTTCGCTACAGCAGTCAGTGTAGAAACTTTCACTTTCTAGTGCATGCAAGGATGGATCTGGGATATTAAAAAAGGGGACCAGTTGGCCCCCTTATGTCTGAAAAGGGGGCCAAATTCTAAAATTGAGGGGGCCCAATATAACTAGATTCCCAAAGTATACAAAACAGTTTGAAATAAACGAAAAGATATTCATTGGAGTATTATATTTCTAAATTGCAAATGAAAAACTATTATTTGAGTAAAATGTTTTTGAATGGCAGGAATGTCGGTGCCATTTGACTGTCATTGCTGGACACCACAGGGGCCATTGTGCTTTTTTGCGCCTCTTCAACATCTTCACAGCATTTTCACAGCCCCGCTTTGTTCAGCGGAAAGGACAGTGCTGTTGGACAGTCTGCAGCTGGATGGATGCATGGCTTGAGGAGCCCGCAATAAGAAGAAAGGAGCGTCAGCGCAGAGCGCCGAGGCGTATGTGGAACTGTTGCGGCTTGGAATTGAAGCGGATTTATGTGGGACATGAGATTTGAGACAATCTCTTTTCGTCAATGGATGCGACAGCTGTGTGTTTGCTTTCAAAATTTAGCTAGTAGCAGACGTGCACATTCAACCATGATGTCCCTGATCCACTGGTGAAAAGGACGCTTTGATCCTCTCCTCTTTCATCTAGAACTGCTTCATGTCACAAAGAGTGTACAGCAAGTGCTGAAGAATGAATGACTGTGTTGTCATATTATTTGTTATTTAGTTTTTTTTACTTCAAGATGGCGCCGCGAGAGTGGCTGCCTTTGCAGCAGCTCCATTATTTTATTTTTCTACTGATTTCTTTCCTTTCTTCTTCCTTTCATAACTTTGCTGCTGTGAAATGTAAATTTCTCCAATGTGAGACAAATAAAGGTACATGCAATCCAATCCGAATCTAATTTTCTAATATATCAACAAACAATTTTAATTCAAGTCCAATACTTTTTCCATACATAAAATAAACAAATACGTGTAATTTCTTTTGTTCCTACACAATCAATCCTGTGCTATTTTGATATTGTACAGTATTAAAATATCCTGTGACTGTCAAGTGTCCTTGAGAGTTTTGAAAGGCGCTTATAAATGAAATGTATTATTATTATTATTATTATTATTATTATTATTATTACAGACAAGAAAAAGAAAGCAGACGTGGCACGTTATTTCTTACTAGTCTACTCCACTTAAACAATATGTATGTAATTTAAACAAATGTATTTGTTTGAAAATTTCCAACGTGCTGCAACAGCTCTAAAATCATTCCCATTAGCCACTAAATTCGAATCATTAACAGCACTTTGCTGCAACAAATTGTCACTACCCTCCGCAGAGTTATTTGTTTCTTAACAAACAAGATTTTTTTTTGCTGCCTCTTTTTAATGTCTTTTACAGTTTTACTCATGTTCTAACGCCCCATATTGCAACCATCCGCCATGTTCAATGAAAATAATGCAATGCACCATGGGTAAATGAATATTAAATTATCTCTTTCGGTAGTTTCTGGCGGATCACGGAAAAGCCCAAAATATCCTCTACTACGACTTTGGAATGCACCGAAACAAATGCAAGGTGCATCAGACACAGAAAATTAAAACCTCTGAAGGAAAACAAACAGTTTTCAATTGCTCTTGTGTGGCTGTCAAAATGCGTAAATGGCAAAATGGTGCAGCCCAGATGCATCCCTGTGGATGCAAACATAACATTTCCTGGCCCTGTGCCCTCCATCAACAGTATTCTAAACACCCTCCACCCCAAAAAAGAAAATGTGATAATATATATAGCTTCTGTACGTCCCCATTTTTCATGGTTTCGCAAGAAATTTCAAGTCGACCACACCGCAGACATCCGTGTGGTAAAACCTGACTTAACTCCAACGACACGTGAGCCTTGGGAGCACTTTTCCGCCAGAGAAATCTATCTATGTGACACCAGCTTGAATCGTCACACTTTCCCCTCCTGCCTCATTCAGCTCATTGCTCAGGTATGATAGGATCTTTCTGGATGTCAAAGCTAGCACACTGTTTTTCTATTATTACCCCCACTCCTTTACCCCTGGGAAGCATTCTTCTGTAATGACAAGGGAAGTGACAGTACAAGCCTTTACATATAAACATTACAGCGACATAGAACACGGTGGACTCATGTTGCGACACTTAGGAACCTTACACATATTTTGTTCGTTATTTATTGAGGAAAAAACATTGAATGGAATCGAAAGTTGGTTTAAAAATTGAAAATAAAAATGGCAATTTGGCCTGGAAAGTATTGATACCCCTTACTCACCCACAAGCCCGGGGGCCGTTATGAATTTGAGGAAGCCATTAACTCATTCACTGCCATTCCTGAATTTTTGGGGGAATTGAAAATATGACATCAAGCGCCAGGGACATCATTTACCTTTTGTACAGCCGCCCCCATTTCAAGCTCAGATAACTCCAGACCCATACAATTTAAGAATTAACTCTTTTTTTCTCATGAAAAAAAAAAGTCTAAAGTTTCTTGCGCTGCATTGAAATTGTATGTAGTCCTAAAAGACTATCTTCTGCCAGTCCTGCAATTTGAGTGAAAATGACAAAAACCCTGGCACTGAAGTAGACACATTTTGGCACATGTCTGGAAGTGAATTAGTTAAAATGTTTCATCCTCTCCACATATTACATATAGAGTGCACAAATAATAATAATAATAATAATAATAATAATAATAATAATAATAATAATAATAATAATATACATTTATATATAATAAATTTCATGTATAAGGGCCTTTCAAAACTGTCAAGGACACGTTCCAATCATGAATAACAACTTTTCAAATTTGTCTAAAAGTCAAAAATAATGTCATGTTGGGTGTGGTTTACATTGGTCAATTTGAAATTTTGGTTCAGACTTTAGCAAGCATCATGAAATTCCATTTGCTTTCGCGGGCCAAATAAAATAATGGGGCGGGCCAGATTTGGCCCCCGGGCCTTGACTCTGACACCCGTGTTCGACACTCTATTCCTAAAGTAAAGTGACAAGCAAGCTTGGTGTGAAAAGTAAAGTGCCTGCTCTTTCTTTTTATCGCTGGATCTGTTGCTTATATTGTGACGGAACATCATGTTTTGTGGGTTTAGAAGGAGGGCTGAAAATGCTGTTGTCTCTTTCTAGCCATCGGTATGACGCAGATAGAAAATGTGGCACGGTCGTTATTTTGATACGGTTCAAAATAAACAATTGTGCTCTTCGGGCAAAAACTAAAAGTAAGCGCTTCCTACAGATCAAAGAGAAGAAAATGTAACAATTCCCGCATAAAAACAGGTTGATCTGATAAGATGTGACTGATGAAGAAAAGTGCCTGAACACGTTTCGTGGAATTTGATGAAACTTTCCAATGAAATCCGATTTGATGACAAGTTGATTTATTCATTTGTTCGCGTTCGAGAACACTTATTCTCATTAAGGTCACGGTCAGGTAAACTGGAGTCTATCCCAGGTGATTTGGGGGATTTTTTGGGATTCCAGCACATCACAGAGCACATGTTGATAAACAACCCTCAATAACAGGAAAAACTATGAGAGGCTTGCTTGCTACATGTCAAATCAGATGCACAATTTGACGAGTGTGCTGTCTTTAGAAAATACTTTCCTGTGAGAAAGAATTTTGGATCAATTTGAAATTCAAAAAAGTATTGTCTTGAGATACAAGCAACAATTTAAAACACTAAAGCGCTTCAGACCTTGACTGACGGCTGCAACTCTCCAGATTTCTATAGTGGCATATCTCCAGTGCATTGCACAGGTGTAAAAGTTAAGGCCCAGGGTCAAATCTGGGCCACCACATCATTTTATTCGGCCCGCAAGGGCAAATCAATCTTGTGAAATTCCAAAACAAACTTTCACATTTTCCCACGTGAACCACAATAACTGATAATTTTTTACTTCAAATTTGAAAAATAGTAATTAATTTGTTGTTGTAACAGCCCCTGAGAGGAAACTGTAACTACAATGTGGCCCGCGGCAAAAAAACGAGTTTGACACCCTTGTTTTATGCAGCCAACCTTTAAAGTATGATAAAAATAATAAAGTGATTCATAAATATTCAATTCAACAATGTAACTCAGGTGACAAGTACCCGACAATAAAGTTTGCAAAACATCACTTTTCTTGTTTTCAACAACCCGTCAACTAGCTGTCATCGGCTTTTTTCGTTAACTTTTTATGATTAACCCATTCACGAAATTATTTGGGAATTGAAAATATGACAGAACGCCATTCTCGAATTTGTTCGGGTTTTGTTTTTTCATGCTTGGGTGCCGATGAAACGCTGGTCATGGCCTCTGACAATGTTTTCCCTTCCACAAGGGGGCAGCATTTGCCTTTTTTCCAGGTTAGCATTTTGTCCCAGCATCATCTGTTGTTAAAGCGCTCTATAAACTCATATGCATGTATTGCATTTTATTTTGGATGGCCGCCCTCATTTCAACATCATATAACTCCAAACCCATATATTTTAGGAATTAACTTTTTTTTCTGATGAACGGAGAGTCCCTGAGGTTTCTAACGCTATACTTAATGTATATCTAGTCCAAAAACTCAATATTCTGTAGGTCCTGGAATTCAAGTGACAAAACCCCTGGCGCTGGAATGGACACATTTTTGCACATCGTCTGGCAGTGAATGAGTAAAAGGGCGACCAAATGTTGCTTAAAAAGTCATGACAGAGCAGTGTTGCGGTAATTAAAACTGGGTGTTTAGCGAACAAACAGCAGTAAACATAAATGGCATTACAGGGTCCGCCCCTACCCCTGGTCAACCAGCTGCACCAAAAGGCAGACACAGCGTCTGTGCGAGCGTGCAAGAAAAAAGGCCCGCCAAGAGTCGGGTAAAAAAAAATAAACAACTCACATTTCTACCAGACAAGTGGGATTTAATGACAAGCGCACACCCTCTTAATGAACGATTGCGTCCTCTAATGTGTAATTTAATGTTGAAAAACGTGTAATATGCCTTTAAAGTGCACCTTAAAGACCAAGTTAATGGTGTATATTGTAACCTGTTTCCGTCTTGAAGCCCGAACCCACATCTTACCTTCTTTTTAGGATATAAAGTCAATAATAAAATGTTCCAGCAGCAATTGGAGATTAAAAGTGTCACTGTCATGAGGATAAGATCATTTTTAAAAGCTCGGTTATCAGTTCATAGCAACTTTCAGTCCAAGAATATAGCCTTGAGACATTTAACTTGATGACATATATAGTATGACAACTTGACCCGCTCTGATGAAGGCTGTAAAAAAACATTCATGAAGTCATCAATCAGACCCAATACTGTAATTTTGAGGTAATGAGTCAGCACTGCCAGATGACTTCACATTTGACAATTTTATTATTTATAATTACGATGATCATCAGTAGAATGTTTCAAATGTTTGTTATTGTGGACGCTGCTTAGATGCAAACCCGTCAGCAACTTCAGGAAGCTTCTTCGACACTTTTCGCCCAACATTTCCAACTGGGCCCCAAATATGTTAATCGTCGTGCATGGGTCTGAAGATGCTAGCAATCTAATTTTCTAACATCTCCTGAAAGCTACTACAACTCTTCCAAATCACTATTGTAAATCAATCGAAAAACAGTCCGCAGGAAAACGCAAACTTAGAACCACACCGATGGTAACAAGTTAAACAGCTAGCACCCCTGGAAGCTTCTACCACTCCCCCAAAGTGTGGCTACAGTTTCCAAGTGGTTTTAGGACCATACCAGCTACATTGAAATGCAAAATGCTTTACATAGTTTTTTGTATGATAATTGGCTAGCATCTTTTGGAAGGCTCTCACGGTCTTCTGAAGTAAGTCCAATGTTCCCTATCGCAGCAAAACATGCTACTACATCCAAAACAACATTATATAATTGTGAACTTTGTTGATGAGCCGGTGCCATTCATGGCAGTGACAGGGTTACATGACAAACCAAATGGAAATGTTTACGTTGAAGTTAGCACGGACGGTGCTCATATAAGAAAAAGACTACATTGTCAACAGAAGAATGTACAGGGGAAAATGACCTAAGTAAGAGATGGAACAATACATTTGAAAAATATTCGCTGGTGACAGCCCAACAATCATGTATGAAGATGAAGGTGATGTTTCATTGCCCTGATATGCCAGCTTCGCAAGGTGACGTTTAGGAGCAAAAAAAAAATCACAATAATCAGTGAAGACAAATATTTGAAGTGGGTATTGTTTTACTTATCTTTATTTTACTAAGTAAAATGAGATACCCCATTTTGCATTCTTGTTGACAGCTGACTGCATGCAATAACATGAGGGGCAACCAGCATTTCTGGTTCACTTCAACTTGATAATTCACATTTAGGTTCAATATAATAAATATAAAGGGGATGAACATTAGCATTGGCTATTGTCATTTAATAAGCTTTCACGCATGCACTTTACCATCTTGTTTTTTTTTCCTCATGCATAAAGTACATTTCGTGTTTTCTATAGAACTTCTGTGATTTCACAAATGCAGCATACTGTAGTTTCTCATAAATATTAGGTTAAAATGTCACACAGGGTTATCCTCGAGTAAGATGTCAAGTTTTGGGTTTCCCCAGTGATTTTCTTTTTCCACTGTGGGCGAGCGTCCAAATCTGAGTATTTCAGCTTGCCGACTCCTGCCCTTGTTTGATCCCCTACAAAGTCTCATGGACCAAACTAGCCAAAATGCGCGTGCATGATCTTCCCAATGCCAATGTCCTAACAACAAAGTTGCAAACGTTTTCTCTTTTTTATGGGGTTCTGTGATTGCTAACTTTTGCACAGAGAAATAGCAAAGATCATTGAAAACTTGACAGAAACAATCGGATTGCTCCAAGTTTGCGCCATATTGTGTGCGCACGCGCACGTCCCCCCAACGACGCGTCCAGAAAGATCGCAGCAACAAGTAGGCTAGCTAGTCGGGCGTGCTAACAGGCTAAAAACAACAGTAAGAAGACAACGACTGCGACGACTCGACTTACCTTGGCGATGGCCTTTTTATACCTCATAACGGCCTGTTGCACAAGGGCGTACACGTGAATGTTGCCATCCCCGCACGGCACAACAACGCGCGTCCGTCCGAAGCACACCGTCACTTTCATGGTCTCCGTCCGCCCTCGCTCGATGGTCCCAAGCCCGGCGAGAGGAATCGCAAGAAGTCCACAAGCGGCATGAGTTGGAGGGCGAACACGATGGGATTTGAGGTGGTTCTTTCCTCGGTTCGTTCGGTGGTGATTCCGCTAAAGGGGTTTTTCCCGTCCTCCCCGCAAGCACGACATGTTTGCTTGCTGTCTGTCGGTTTTTTTCTCTTTCGGACCACCTGTTTAGTGGAGGTCGCTCTATCTATTCTCTTTCTCCTTTTTTCCTTCCCGCGCTCGCTCGCGATGCATCTCTGCGCGTGCCCGCACGCCGCCCCGTGATGCCTTCTGCAAGCTCGGAAACTCGCCTTTCCGAATACGGTCCAGGTCTAAAATGTGTTTGATTGGCGAACAAATAATTTGTGATGTTATCAGGACGAAATTGAATATTAACAATGCAAATAACAAAAATGCACTGTTGCAGGCTGGACAAGCCACTTGTGAAGTTTTCATTTCCTACTGCTACAGTTGAAAGGTAATGATATTTCTATTTTTTAATACAGTACGTACCTTTTATCAATGTTGCATGGTCAATCCCAATCAATTTAATCTTCATTTGTATTCCACATTTTATATTTAAAAAGCAACACAATGCACTATATTGTTGCACTATAAAAATACACATTTCAATAATAAACACCCAAAAGCGGCCATCACAATTTAAGATGACCATGAGCGCATTTTTACAGTTGTCACGTGAATATTTCTATCCATCCCTGGTAGCAAGTGCCGAGTGTCCAAACTTCACTGTGACATTTGAACCTTAATATTGACGATGTGGCGTCTGAAAACATCCAAAAACACGTGCAACGATGGAAAACGTCGGAAGTGATGCAAACACTTAGTTTATTTTTATTCAAACCACAAAGAACATCACAAGTTTGAGTCTGAACGTTATGTGATTTCGAAGCCATTGTCCCACCTCAAACATACAAAGAAGGCTTTGATTTCCTCATTTACGTTCACTAAAATTCGAATCAAACGGAGCAAAGCGAAAAATGAAGAATACGTTTTGCCCATTTTCAAAGGAAAATAATGACATGTCACCTTAGGCTTTTCTATTCAAACAAATCCACGGAAGTCCTCTAATGGGTCTGAATTTGAGCACGAATGTTTATCTATTGTGTGCGTTGCTATTGGATGGCCGTTTCCTGTCCAAAGACAGCTGGGACAGACAAAGAGAAAAATGGACGTAAATTTTTTTCAAGTTTGTCCTGAAATGTGCACATTTAAAGTGTCCTCTATGCTTCCCACAAATAAACAAGTTAATAGCCCCCTCTAGAGATCATCAGTGGTAACAACAAGCGCCATTGTTTGTTGCTATGGTAACATGTATTATGGCGCAACAATTGAAATGACGTTTCTAGCTCATTCTCGGTGAATGTGAAATATTTATAGAAAATGACATAACCGCAATGAATGATTAAGTCTCCGGATAGATATCCTCATCCAACCAGTTTTTAACTATGGTTTAAGGCCAGGGTTAAGGTTTCAAGGGCTTTAAACAACAGTGTGGTATCAAATCATGTGAGGAGTTTGAGAGTCTGTTTCAAGCTAAAGTTATTTTGACCAATTAGGGTTGCGTGCTGCAGTTCCGGTTCCAATTTAGGGTGAGAACCAGGGTTTCGAATGAAACTGCACATGAAGTAGGGATTCAATCCATCCATCTTCTGCTGCTTATCCAGGGTCGGGTCGCGGGGGCAGCAGCTTCAGTAGGGAAGCACAGACTTCCCTCTCCCCAGCCACTTCTTCTAGCTCGTCCTGGCGGATCCCGAGGCGTTCCCAGGCCAGCTGGGAGACATAGTCTCTCCAGCGTGTACTGGGTCATCCACGGGGTCTCCTGCCAGTGGGGCATGCTCGGAACACCTCACCAGGGAGGCGTCCTGGAGGCATCCTAATCAGATGCCCGAGCCACCTCATCTGGCTCCTCTCGATGGAGGAGAAGCGGCTCGACTTTGAGCCCCTCTCAGATGACCGAGCTTCTCACCTTATCTCTAAGGGAGAGCCCGGACACCCTACAGAGAAAGCTCATTTCGGCCGCTTGCATCCGGGATCTCATTCTTTCAGACACAACCCATAGCTTGTGACCATAGATGAGGATTGGGGCGTAGATCGACCGGTAGATTGAGAGCTTTGCTTTTTGGCTCAGCTCCTTCTTCACCACGACAGATCGGTACAAATGCCGCATCACAGCAGACGCCGCACCGATCCGCCTGTCGAGCTCTCGCTCCCTTACACCCTCATTCGTCAACAAGACTCCCAGATACTTAAACTTCTCCACTTCAAAATGCAAAATCTTGTTGCAATATATCTAAATGCATTTCTTGATTCTGCACTATGTACAGTCTTGTTTATAGAACTGTTTTTGCACATCTACATTTGCACAGTATACAGTTGACATTTTTATTTTGTTATGCTTAGAATATCTTGTTTTCTATCCTTTCACTCCCACCCCAACCACATCCCTCTTCAATTGCTGCTGTGGACTGCAAATTTCCCCATTGCGGGACGAATAAAGGTATTCTGATTCTGATTCTGAGTGTTGGAGAGCTCCACTTGAAGACCCCAACAATACCACATCATCTGCAAAAAGCAGAGATGCTATACTGAGGCCACCCAGACGGAAACCTTCAACGCTTCGGCTGCGCCTAGAAATTCTGTCCATAACGGTTATGAACAGAATCGGTGACAAAGGGCAGCCTTGGTGAAGCCCAACCCTCACTGGAAACGATTCCGACTTATTGCCGGCAATACGAATCAGACTCTCAACTCGTATAGGGACCGAACGACCCGTATCAGGCGTTCCTGTACCCCATACCCCCAAAGCACCCCCCACAGAACTCCACGAGGGACACGGTCAAATGCTTTCTCCAAGTCCACAAAGCACATGTAGACTGGTTGGGCGAATTCCCATGCACCCTCGAGGACCCTGCTAAAGGTGTAGAGCTGGTCCACTGTTCCGCGGCCGGGACGAAAACCACACTGTTCCTCCTCAATCTGAGGCTCGACTTTCCGACGGACCCGCCCCTCTAGAACCCCTGAATAGATCTTTCCAGGGAGGCTGAGGAGTGTGATCCCTCTGTAGTTGGAACACACCCTCCGGTCCCCCTTTTTAAAAAGGGGAACCACCACCCCGGTCTGCCAATCCAGAGGCACTCTCCCCGATGACCACGCAATGTTGCAGAGGCGTGTCAGCAAGGACAGCCCTACGACATCCACAGCCTTTAGGAACTCCGGTCGTGGGTGGTCTCATCCACCCGCGGGGCCTTGCCACCGAGGAGCTTTTTAACCACCTCGGTGACTTCAGCCACAGAGATCGGAGGGCCCACCTCGGAGTCTCAAGACACTGCTTCCTCCAAGGAAGGCGTGTTGGTGGAGTTGAGGAGGTCTTCAAAGTACTCTGCCCACCGGTTCACGACGTCTCGAGTCGAGGTCAGCAGTGGTGGTGCACTGCTTTCCCCTCCTGAGACGCCGGATGGTGGATAAAAATTTCCTCGAAGCGGTCCGGAAGTCGGCTTCCATGGCTTCACCGAACTCTTCCCATGCCCGTGTTTTTGCCTCGGTGACCACCGAGGCTGCATTCCGCTTGGCTAATAGATGCCTGTCAGCTGTCTCAGAGGTCCCACCGGCCATATAGGCCCAGTAGGACTCCTTCTTCAGCTTTACGGCATCCCGTACTGCTGGTGTCGGGGGTTGCCGCCACGACAGGCACCAACCACCTAACGGCCACAACTCCAATTTGCCGCCTCAGCAAGGGAGGCACGGAACATGGTCCATTCGGACTCAATGTCCCCCAACTCCCCCGGGACATGTGTAAAGTTCTGCCGGAGGTGGGAGTTGAAACACCTTCTGACAGGGGTTTCCGCCAGACGTTCCCAAACAAACCCTCACAACACGTTTGGGTCTGCCAGGGAGGACTGTCATCTTCCCCTACCAACGGAGCCTACTTTGACAGCTCCGCCCCTCTCTTCACTTGAGTGTCCAAAACATGAGGCTGCAAATTTGATGATACAAGTATAAAGTCAATCATCGAACTGCGACCAAGGGTGTCCTGGTGCCACGTGCATATATGGATACCATTATGTTTGAATAAAGTGTTTGTTATAGACAATCCATGTCGAGCACAGAAGTCCAATCACAAAACACCACTCATGTTCTGATCGAGGGGGCCGTTCCTCCCAATCACGCCCCTCCAAGTCTCACTGTCATTGCCCACATGACCATTGAAATGGGCCAGCAGAACAAGGGAGTCCCCAGGGGGAGTGCTCTCCAGCACACCCCCTAAGGTCTCCAAAAAGGATGTGGACACTGAACTGCTGTTTGGTGCATATGCACAGACAACAGTCAGAAGCCGTCCCCCCACCCGAAGGCGGCGGGAAGCAACCCTTTCATCTACCTGGGTGAATCCCAACGTAGAGGCGGCGAGCCGGAGGGCAATAAGTATGCCGGCACCTGCTCTACGCCTCTCACCGTGGGCAACTCCAGAGTGGAAGAGAGTCCAACCCCTTTCGAAAGGGCTGGTACTCAGGCTGTGTGTGGAGGCAAGCCCAACTATGTCTAGTCGGAACTTTTCAACCTCGTGCACCAGCTCGGGCTCCTTCCCTGTAAGAGAGGTGACATTCCACGTCCCAAGAGCTAGCTTCTGCAGTCGAGGGTCGGTCCGCCAGGGTCCCCGCCTTTGGCTGCCGCCCAGCTCACAATGCACCCGACCCCTCCGGCCCCTCCCATGGGTCTTGAGAATGGGGACCCACGTTTCCTCTTGGGGCTGAGCCCGACCGGCCCCATGGGTTCAGGCCCGGCCACCAGGCGCTCGCCAACGAGCCCCATCTCCAGGCCTGGCTGGTGACCCGCGTCCGGGAAAGGGAAAACCAAATCCATTTGTGTTTTTCTTCATAAGGGGTCTTCTGAGTCGTACTTTGTCTGGTCCCTCACCCAATCCAAATTCAGAATTTAAAAGTAATGTTTAAAGCCAAGGTTATGGTTCCAAATGTATTCAATGTATCCATCAGCTTTTTGTCTAGTTTGTAATTCAGCCTGTAACAGATGTGCCAATGTGCATGAAGTTTCTGATTAACTGCCGATTCCCTCCTCTTTCACAGAGAACTGCTTCAAACAGCAAAAGGGTATGCTGGAATATCTTAATGATTAATTGCCTTTCGTTGCCTTATGTGTAGTATGTTATGTCTACTGTTCTGTAAATTAACTAATGAATTAATTAATGTTCTGTAAATGAATGTTTTACCGCTGTAGCTATTGTGAAAACACGACACAAATAAAGATGTACAGTATTGTTGTGTTTTACAAGTTAGGGTTTCAAGCCAGGGTTTAGGTGTTCTAATTTAGAGTTGAAACATAAGTTTTCAAATCAATGTGAGTCTGTCAAAGTAAGGTTTCAAATCAATATTAGGGTTTGAAAATGGGGGTTCGAGCCACAACTAAAGTTACAAGTGAGGGTTCCAAATTAGGGTTGTAAGACAGGGTGAGGGTTTAGGTTTCTCAGGGGGGTAAGGGATAAAGATTTTTGTTGTGTCGCCGGAAGCTGTTAATCTCTGCAAACTTCGAAGTCCTGATTTTGGGCTTTGAAGAGCCAACCCGGAAGTAAATGGGACTACTGCTCTCGCCCCTTTCTGGTCACAAGCACTCTTTGTCCGAAAAGCGTTTCTCTGCGTCGTCGTCATCCACATCGTCGTCGCTGACGTGGGATCGACGCGCGCGTGGTCACACTTCGTCACCAGTGACGAGCACTGCGTCAAAGTTTGGGTAAGTCTCAACTCAATCCGTCGACCAATCAATCACCCAATCATGAATTTTACGTGATAAATCCACTTTAGGTGCAGCAGAAAAACCGTGGAGATGAGTCAACAGGAAGCATTAAGTACATGTCAAGTTTAAAATTGTGACGTAAATGCAGTCAGGACGGAAGTGGGCTCTTGAAAATAAAAGTCAAATGCCTTACATATGCATTCGAATGCAAGCATGGGTTTGGTAATGCTTTTGATTGCAAGCCGCACTTATGGTTTCACGACTGTGGTATGATTACAAGCTTTTTAAAAATATTTTTTATTTATTTATTGACAATTAGGACTCCATTTTCGCTCATTTGTGCGACCAAGTGTTTCTTATTCATCAGTTCCAACATTGCTGTTTGTAACTTCCTGTTTGAAAGTTAAGTGTCAACATTTTTCACACACGCTTCACTTTTTATTAATCACTTAATAACGACCATCTCCAAGTTGCCTATTAATGTCATGGTGTATTGAAACAAACGACGGACTTGCAGCCAGTGTCAGAGGTTATTAAAGTGAACTGCTTAAATGCCAGAAGGGGGTTACAATTTAACATCGGTGCTACTGGGAGCCCACATAGATTCCAGCACTGACGAAGAGGGATAACAAAAATGCCATTTTAAATTCAGACAAATGACATGCCCTTACTGTATTTCATTTGTTTTAAATACATCAGAATCAGAAAACCTTTATTCGTCCCACAATGGGGACATTTGCAATTGCATTGCATTTCTCAATATATGCCTCTTTCACTATCCAAATTGGCGTTTTCGTGTTTATTATCTTTGTCAGTCATAATAAGTGCCGTGCACGCTGGGTCCGAGAGGACAGTAATTTCATATGTGCTGTATGACATGCATATTAGCATATTTGACAATAAAGCTGAGTTTGACTTTGACTACCCAATAACAAGGGCTTTGAAGCAAGCAACAAAATTGAAAAAGCCTCCACCCGAATGCAAAGGCCTTTTATTTAAAAGTAGTCATTTAAGGATAACAAAGGATAACAATGATGAGCAAGAAATGATTATAAGTGGAACATTTCTCCACCCCCCAAAAAAACTCACTCAAAAATGTAATATTAATGAGGTGCTGTTTTTTTGCATACCATTCCCAATGTGTAAAAAATGATTTGACCAATTCACGTCATTTCAGCAGCATAAAACCTATTTTCAGTGCAACTAAGACACGCCTGCCATCTACAGTAGTGTTGAATGGTTATATTTCAACATACCGTACATTCGGGTGTATAAGGCACACCCAAAAGCCTTGATTTTCTTGAAAAGATGACCCTGCGCCTTATACACAGGTGTGCCTTATATGTGAAGTCATATTAAGCCACAACAAGTCTCACAACTACTGTCTGCAGCCACCGACTCTATTTGCCCCTGTAGAAGTAGTGCGTAACCGCAGCCTCTACTGTAGCGCCTTATAATGTGGTGTGCCTTATTTTTTAAACGTTTAATATATTTATGTATTTGAAAAAAAATTTTCATTAATTGAAGGTGCGCCTGATAATCCAGTGTGCCTTATATCTGGAAAAAGTTTGAAAAGACACCAATCATTGGGGGTGCGCCTTATATTCCGGTGCGCCTTATACACTGGAAAATACGGTAAACATTAAACAGTTCAACACCTGCGTATTCACAATTTTTCAATTTCGTCCCATTTTTAAAAATACTGTATATTTTACATTTGGGGATCCACCACCACCTTTGTTTCCCCCTCTTTAGTGTGGAAAATGAATCTTAAATATTTGTCAGCATTATATCTGACTTGTTTAGGTTAAGCAACCATTGCCGCCAAAAGAAAACACGGTTCCATTTTTTTAATCCAAAGAGCGACCACAAATGTAATCTATTTGTTTCGTTTGAAATCAAAACTGTGTTTTAGGGTGTTTTTTCCCGCCTGTTCACAGACGAGACACGATGGACAGCGCCAATGACTCGACGGAAGACGAGGAGGAGCACCTGGATGGAATGTCTCCTTCACGAGTAAACACCTTCACACTTTTTGTACTTTCGACGTAATATGGCGTGAATCGTGAATTTCAATCTCGATTTTGTGTTGTTGTAATGAGTACTGACGCTTTTTGTGTGTGGGATGGGCCCTCTTCACTTGTGAAGGAGCCACTAACCACACAGCAAAACTGGCCATACTCTTGAGTCTCCAGAGATAAGGTTAAAAGTGTGGGTTAAGATCGAAAACAAACGATAGGGTTTCAAGACAGGGATTTCAAACCAACACTAGAAGGGTTTCAAGACTCTGTTAGATTGCCAAACCAAAGTTGGGTGTTCAAACTGGGGTTTCAAGTCACGGCAAGGATTTCAAAACACCATTCGGGTTTGAAATGAGCATAAACAATAACTCTATCCAGCAAACTTAATCTAAAACAGGATTAGGGTTTTAGTCAAGATTTCAAACCACGATTATACACTACAAAAACACAGCAACACTGACAAAACTACAAGAATCCAGAAACAAGGTTTCAGGCTCAATGGTACAGTACATACAAAGGTTGGGGTTTTGAACAAGGGTTAGAGTTTCAAACTCAGGATTACAGCCACCAACCAGTCTGAATTTCATTGACAAAAAAAAGCATCACAAATATTCTTCATTCAGACAAAAAAAATTGAGGTAATTCATTGATACAGTAACGATAACTCGATTGAGAAACAAACGTTTCAAGGCAGGGTGAGGGTTTGAAATTCAGGGTTTGAAATGACGTTTAGGGTCCACAAGAAAAGTCAAAAATGCAAGTTAGCGTTTCAAGTCAAGGTTAGGGTTTCAAATTATACGTTAACTAGGAGTACCAAAAAAATAGTATAACATTGGGTTTATGATTTTGAAGGGAGAGTTAAGGTTTCAAATTCGACTAGGAAGCCAGGGTTACGCCTGACTGTCATCACATTCAGGTGTTGGACGAACGGGAAGACTGCGACTCTGACAGAGACACGCCCACGGGACAGCCGGCCATTTCCATGGACGGTGATGTGAAAGAAGAGGGGCAAGACTTGACTTCATTGAGATCGGGACAATACGGTAATATATCGGGTGGAACGACACAACTCTCACCAGTATCATATGCCATAGAATTCCTCTCATATATTACTTTATATGAGGATCTCATACATTATTGTACATTTTTCTGCTCTCACACCACACGTTATCCACAAAAGCTTGGTAAAATACCTTCACATACACAACTGAAATGCTCAAACACATTTCAACTGAGCTCTCATGCTGAAATATTCACAATGGCACCTCTAAAACTCTCTCTCTCTCTACTTCTCACACACACACAATCAAAATGTTACTTGAGCACACCAGTGAAATGTTCTTTAAAGGACAACCGACGTCTCCGGCCGGACAAGTTGTGTCCATAATTTATAAAATGGCTTCAAATGACTTCTACTGAGTGTATTTTACAAAGATTCCACCGCATATAGCTATATTTTACGTTTTAAGACTTGCCCTGAATATTCCGGAAGTCTTGTTTTTGAGTTGGTGACGAGTCCTCACCCTACGTCACTGAAGGAACGCCCCTCACCGAGAAAGGACATACCTTGCATCACCTCAATGCATTTTGCGGTACTTTGTTTGGTCTGAAAATTTCGTGTTGATCCGTGTTGATGGCGAAATTAGAAGGAAAACACAGAAATAACACGATGGTGAATCGTTGTGTGTTGCGCCAAGACTTCTAGAGTGTATTTGATGTTCGCTTACAAAACGTCCCAGGAGACAATTTACACTGAGCTTTGTCGCCCTCTTCTGCATTTATTTGGGTATTGTGAGTACTAAAGAGTTTGTCACTACATTTCTCTCCAGATGCATCAAAATGACCGGAATAAATTCTTTAATCGATTGCAAACATGTATGCTTTCCTCTTCAGAACTATTTGAATCATATTCATAACTGGATGAGTAACAAGAAAGCATATTTTCCGAATCTGAAGCCATTGTTTTGATTCTCCAGCAAGGCAAGACATCTTGGGGTGATACCACGAACAAGGGGGCGGGACCTTCTGAAACTGGCCACTTCCGGGTCAATTTGAAGTAGTTTTTGGACACTTTAAGTCATTTTTATTGGTTTTGCATTTGACTAAAACTATCATACTGTGTGTTTTGGGTATTTTAGATGCTATAAAACGTTTTTCTGATGTCAGTTAGGAAATAAAAAAGTGATGTCGGTTGTCCTTTAACTAGTCTTCTTTTCCTTTCGGCTTTTCCCTTCAAGTGGTTGCCACAGCAAATCAGTGTCCTCCATCTTTAGAGGTTTGATCCGCATTTTGTTTTGGCCAAACTTTCACGTCTGATGCCCATTTTGACACAACCCTCTGTATTTATCCGGGCTTGGGATTTTATTTTATTTTATTGCAACGACAGACACACTTTCTCACTGAGACACAATCCTGATTATCATTCTACTAGCTAATAACGCTGAGGTTGCATTTCCACAGCCGCCATCTCACAGAGTGCTGCCGCCGCCTCACCGGGCGGGGCCCACCAGTTCTACATCCATGCAGGACAGATGATCATACAAGGTATGATTTCTGGTCAGGATTTCAGAGCTGTGTTTGGAGTTTTAGTCAAAGGTGGTTTGTTTGGGTTGAATGTGAATTTTACAAGCCAGGGTTAATGTAAATATAAAGGTGAAGGCTCTCCTTACTCCACTTGTTGTGAAGCTTTACCAACCTTACCGAGTTGGCTTCTCAAAATTTCATGAGACCTGAACCTCATCAGGTGTCAGCAGCGAGGTTGTAGTTTTGAAAAAGCTAAATTCCTGGGTTAGCGTTTCAAAGTAAGGGTTCAAGCTTGAGTCAAATTTTTGTTTCAAGACATGGTCAGTGTTTAAAATCGCACTTCGAGAAATGAATTTCGACTAAACTGCACAACGTTGACTGAAAACAAATAAAAGGGCAAAAAAATTAGAGTTCAAAATTCGCTATAACTCCTCCGTCCTCCATAACTTGAAACACACCATCGTCTTTGGCCTCTCGCCCCGCCTCCCGTTCTAGAAGCAGCCAATCAGAGCGGCTTCTTGTTTGTTGCTCCTCTCCCTTTGCGTCACTGCCTCTAAAAATAATCTCCCTCCCCTTGACATTTTGTTACTCTGGGGAGGGTGGGGGGGGTGCTCCACGGCAGCGCGGCTTTCACTGACTTCAGTGGCCGCCTGTGACGTCATCATGACGCCAATGTCGGTAATTGTAATCCGGCTGCAAAATTGACGAGCGGCCAGAGACGGCCCAAAACGTCCAAGGAAGCGAGAGCAGAGCGCCAAAACGATTTTATCCTCCCAGTGAAGCCACGAAGTAGTGTAGCACTTTTTTTGTTTGTACCCCTCTGTGTTCGGTTCTGGCTTACTGGGGAACAACTATGGCAGTCACCGGGGATGAGACTGAGTCAGGTACGGTAAACTTTTTTATGTATCCCGAGTACACTTTAATTATCTTTGGTCTCTTTTGTTTTGTTGTCTTCCTTTTCCTAGTTGTTTTTGTGTCTTTCGCGTCTCGTAATCGTCTTCCGGTTCCAACTGGCGCATGCGCAGATTATCCTAGCCAGGATATCGTTGCGCTAATTTTGTTTCGATTAAATTCAGTTGCAACGACCGTCACCTAGTTGATAATACGCCTTGCGCTTACACAAGAAAATAAAATAATTTAGTTCGTGAAGATGGAGGACACTGATTCGCTGTGGCGACCCCTTGAAGGGAAAAGCTGAAAGTAAAAGAAGAAGTTGAGTGAAGAAAAAAATGTGGCCATCTGGTAAGCAACACGTTGTTGACATGCAGATTGGGTGGTGGTGGGCGGTGAACAAATGCGCTCCTTTGACGTCATCGTTGCTTCCTGGAACACTAGTGTGTGTGTGTGTGTGTGTGTGGGGGGGGGGGGCAGTGACGTCAGTACGTCGTTCTTTTGTGCCCAATGGGTCAAGATGACTCATCGTTCCAAAGTTAACATTTTAGAGATTTAGAGTAGTAAAATTTAACTTTAATACAAGTACAGAAACAATATTAACTCAAGTGGACCAGGTTTTGCTTCAATTAAAACAAACCTACAAACGAAGAGAAAAAAAAGCAATTTGTCGATGCTCCTGACTGTTCCACGTTCAACAAATTGCGGACCAAACAAACATGGTGAAATTGCAATGTTAGTTTTGAACAAACATGGCATTGTTTTTGTGTCTTTAAAATATGATTATGAACTGTGAGTGTTGCACTCCATGGCAGTGATAAACAACAGCGTTAAAATTAGTTATCACAAACAACCTTCACATGATGCTGATTTATGGTATATAATCATTAATATATACAAGCACAAAGTGATGCGACAGCTCAAATGGGAAAACAAATAATGTTATCTTAACACCACGCTAATGGTCATTAAATGTGTCGGATGTCATCTAGAATATTGCTGAATACTTTCTGTTGTTGAATAGTTTGTTCTAACAACAAAGTATAATAAGTGCACCCACCATTCGTTGGACTATTGGGTGAAAACTCAAAAGACACTTTCACTTTGAAACAGACACACAAAAGAAACTACATTTACAACACTAGCACAATTCCACAAGATGGCAACAAAGTGGAAACTTAAAGGACAACCGACACCATTTATTTGTTTCCTTACTGACATCAGTAAAAAGTTTTATAGCATCTAAAATACCCAAAACACACAGGCTGATATTTTTAGTCAAATGCAAAACACCAATAAAAATGGCTTAAAGTGTCCCAAAACTACTTCAAAATGACCTCGGAGATGCCGAGTTTCAGAAGGTCCCGCCCCCTTGTTTGTGACGTCACGCCGGGACGTCTTGCCTTGCTCTAGAATCAAAACAATGGCTTCAGATTTGGAAAAGATGCTTTCTTGTTACACATCCAGTTATGAATATGATTCAAATAGTTCTGAAGAGGAAAGCATACATGTTTTCAATCAATTAAAGAATTATATGTGCCATTTTGAGGCAACATTGGGGGAAAATCTCTCACCCAAAAAAAAAGAGGCACAAAATGGCGACCTCCAGTGGCCATCTCCGCTTCCACAGGCTGATAAATTCCTTATATGGCGCTTGGACGCCCTCTTCTGGCCTTCTGGCGGCTTTTGGGTGCAACACGAGGTCCCCAGACCAAACAAGTACAGCAAAATACATTGACGTGATGGAAGGACCGCTACAATGCGTCTTTTTTACGGTCAAGGACGGTCCTTTAGTGACGTCACGTACGGACTCGTCACCTACTCAAAAACAAGACTTCCTGAATATTGAGCGCCAGTCTTAAAACGTAAAATATAGCTATATGCGGTGGAATCTTTGTAAAATACGCTCAGGGGAAGTCATTTCAAGTGATTTTACAAATTATGGACACAACTTGTCCGGGACGTCGGTCGTCCTTTAAATTGACCCACATATAAGAAATGAGTCCCTGAATAACATAGTAACATAAGATGAGAGAATGGGAGTGTCATCCCAACACAGTGGAAGGTATAATTCCTCCGAGCTAATCATCAATGATATCTTAAAACAGATTGTGGAGGCGATAATGTGTCATATGTCACCCACCACAGCCGCCACGGGAGACATCCCCGCCTGCCAGTTGCGCTCGCCCACCTCGGGCCTGGCCCACAGCATCGTGTTGGCGGCAGCAGCGCCGGGTGCCACCCACAGCCCGGTGCCGCACCACACTGAGGAAGTCACCCGTAAGAGGGAGGTCCGGCTTATGAAGAACAGGTAGACTTTCACTGTCGACCCATTAAAGGGGTCCGGGATGGTGTGTGTTTTAATTATTGTATCTTGGCAGGGAGGCTGCGCGCGAATGCCGGCGGAAAAAGAAGGAGTACGTCAAGTGTCTGGAAAACCGTGTGGCCGTGCTGGAGAACCAAAACAAGACGCTGATTGAAGAATTAAAGGCACTCAAGGACATTTACTGCCACAAGGGGGAGTAAGAGCACATAGAACATGTTCCAATGTTTCACCGCCTCTGCCATAACCTGAAAAAAACTGTTGTGACTGCTCCGCTTGCTCTGGCCTATGCCTCCCCCCCCCCCCTTGTGTCCCGGGAGCGGGCTTCAGCTCTGGACTTGGGTTGTGCTCTGAAGGATTTTGAAAAATTAAGCCTCTTGGGAACGGCACACCCATTTGCACCATTTGTGGCATTTTCGCTTTAGTTTCTGCCTATTTTTGTCAAGTCTGCATATTGCGATGGCTAACTTGCGCGAGTTCATTTCCAACCATTTAAATCAGCAGTAAGGAAACAAATGGTAATTATTTTTTTATGTCCAGAGACTCCCCTTGTTGTTTTAATTAAATCCAAAAGCCATCCAAAAGGATGTTCTTATTTGATATGCCATGATAAAAAGTTAATAATGCTAATCCACTTGCTAAATGCTAACAGTTAATTGTCAACAACAAAGACCATAGCTTTGCTAAGATCACAGTAATCCTCTACTTGTAAATCCAAGATGTGACGTTAAAAATGAAAATGATCTCACAAGTCGACACCAATGCTTGCCTTACGCCTACTCATGATAAACGGCAACTTTTCATATCGTGTTTATGTGCAATTACATCACGCCAATTCTCAATGTTAGCACTGATGCTAATATACCCCCGGCTCGTCTTTGCGTGGCCATAGAAACAAACTATTCTTAAGAGAAACTGAAGGGCTAGGCTACTGCTAAATGCTAACAGAGCTTGCTTAAGTTGGAACAAAAGTGTTATTTGTGTACAAAAACCCACAACCACATTTTGGCTAGCATTAGCATCGATTCTTCTAAACAGTGAGTCGGCAATCCAGAGGTTCCCATGGATACAGCAGAGTTATGTTCCATTCCAGTGTCGCATCCTGAAGATTTTGAACCTGTTTCGTTTTGGGTTCACTTGGTACAGATGTGACATGAATTGATACAGATCGGTATTATTTTTTTCGAAATGAGTTTGGCTGGCGATTGCTGCTCATCAATCAAGCTAGTATTGTCACATCAATGTCTGATTTGTATGGTCTTTGTGTACAGGCAATGCATAACTATAGCATTAGCAGTGACGCTGAAGCTAACAGAACAGTATATGAGTCCTGGCCGATCCACCAAAATTAACATGAACCATTAATGTGTTTGAACAGTCATTCTATTTTCCACCTGACATAAGCTGGCATCGTGTCCTCGCAATTCTGAAGTTATATTGTTACATATCATTGCTTTAATTCAGACAAAGGATAACACCAATTTTTGTGTCTTGTCGACACTTACACTTATTACAATTGTAATAAACTGATTTTGAAAGCTAATTTGACACTTTTTAAACATGAGAGCCCGATTGTCCTTTTTGTACATTTTTCATCTTCGTTGTGGTGTAAATAAAAGTTGTTTTGTGGAAAAAAATGGCACTATCTTTGTGTGTCTACGCGTGAGGGTGTCCTTGTGTGTGTGTGTTACAGTCCACAATAGAGGCTCTGGTGTTGTTTCCACGGCAGCCAGGCATTGAAGGGATGACGCACGTAATAAATATTTTGCTCTGCCAAATTGTGAGCTGCAGCACACTCAATGAAGCTCACAGTATCCTCTTCAATATTTATACACAAACACTTGATGAATTGTACTCAAATACATATAATTTGTTTTGTCATCAAAAGATTTTAAGGGCTGAAATGATCACGTAAGATGTGTATTTATTCACCCTTTTGTAAACATGGTATTTGTTATTTTAATGCTTTTAATGGTGTCCTTTATATTGCCCATAGAAATAGATAGAAGTGCCCAAAGGAGGCAATAGCATTGCGCCCGTGGTCACCAGGTCGTGACGTCACTGATGATGTCACGAGTTGTAGCCTCTGACACAGTTCCGTACCATATGAATAATTTTTGCTCGTTTTTCATCGATTTTCTTCCGGTATTCGACGAAATTCTAATACTTTGTGGCTAAATATGTTTTAGAAGACAACTACTTCACTCTCACGTCGTCTTTCGGCGCTATGTGAAGTCGGACAAATCCAAAAACCTCAACATTCAAGATCAGATATGCTTTGGATTATAATTTTTTTGTAATCCAAAACATACAATTGCAATTAAATACACCACTATTGATGTATATTTATTCAGAGTCTAAAAATGTTACGAATAATAGAAATGACAGCTCTTTAAGATTGAAAATTCAAATACATAGTATAATTATCTTTTGAGTGTGATTGTAACCAATCTTCAAACGTGAAAAAAATAACATTCATAAAGAATGATCATACTTAATTGGTGATCGGAATTGGACTAAATCAGAAATTGTAGAGGATTAGGTAACACTGTGTATAGTGTATATATGTGTGAAATCTACAACGGATCAAAAAGATCAAGAAGTAATTATTAGTATGTTGTATGAGCAGAGTCGGATAACCTGGGCCGCGTTTCACTAAACTTTGCTATTTAGCAATATTGCTAAGCGTTAACAATATTGCTAAATGATGTTTAGTGAGACACGTTTTTAGCGTTAACAATGAATTTAGCAATATATTAGCAATATTGCTAAGTTAGCAATGTTTAGTGAAACGCACACCCCTGCAGTTCAAATTTAGTGTCGAATTAGTTACATGCTTGAGAAGGCAGACGTCTGTGTAAGCTCTCAGTCGTACAGGAGTGGTCCATCGATGAGAAGGTTTCTTCAGCCGTCATCTGTACAAAAGTGAAGGTTTCGGACGTTTCGCCTCCTATCCAAGAGGCTTCGTCAGCGAACTAAAGTCTGACTGGTCGTATCGGCCCCATTTATATATACATCTGCACCTAAAAGCTAGCAACCACTCATTTGACGACAATGAGGTTAAAATCTTAGCGAAAGAACATAGATGGTTTGAAAGGGGGGTAAAAGAAGCGATTCTTATAAAACAACAAAATCCTTGATTAAACCGGTCTGGTGGGGTGAGGTTCAATTTGGATCGTTCATACAATAGCCTGCTTAGGCAAAACAGGTTAGGCAACTTTCGCAATGCTGATGAGGGTCGTTATGCTGATGGGGTGATACCGGGGGCAGTGGGGGTAATAGGCCAATCGTTAGTCAGGAATGTAGGAACAATCAGTGGGGCCACAGGGAGGGGTCCTCTGCCCCCCCCCAACCTGAGAGTAGGGACCTATCATAGCTGTGTCCGGCGCCACCATGTCTGAACATTAGGGATATATAAATAGGGCCGATACGACCAGTCAGGCTTTAGTTCGCTGACGAAGCCTCTTGGATAGGAGGCGAAACGTCCGAAACCTTCACTTTTGTACAGATGACGGCTGAAGAAACCTTCTCATCGATTGAGGAGGCAGAGCCAATTCAATTTCATACTAATGAAGAACAGCTAGAACGTACTTATACACGGTCGAAGATCGAAAACAGGATGAAAATTAGTCGCTAAAACATCGCAAAACGAATGGTTTTTTTTTTTCTTTTTATAGAAATTTCATTTTCACTCACTTCAAGAACGAAATTCCTTTGTTTTTCAGCTTGTAGTTGAAGCATCCGTCAGCAAAACATTGCGGCCCCCAACTGTTGTTCTTTTTTACAGCATCCATACGTTAAATAGACCTAAATACGCTCAAAACTATCCTATTTCTATGCCAAACCAAGCCACGTTACTATGGACATGACATTTTTAAACCGATGTCTCGTGCTAATGTAAAAATGCTTTTCACCTAGCTCATGACATTTTTAAAATATTTTTATTGCCCACTATAGTCTTTATGAAAAAACTCAATGAGACAAGGTTAATTGCAACTCTGATTAAAACATTTAGTCATCTTCTTTTCCAATATATGAAATGCTGAGCGAGCCAGCAAATGACCTGAGAGATAAGATCATGGCAAGAATGAAAACTGGGCAACGAAGGCACCGATTACAACGGCTATGTGAAGTACCACCTGAAAGTCTCATGGAAACTGTGAATGCAGCACTGACAACGATCCCGACCGGAACGATCACGGAAACCAATGAGCTGATATACACCTCAGCATCAGTGATCCTAGACATGCTTGGCTACAAGAGCAACCATGAGAGCCACGAGATTCATTACCCACCATGGAAAAGACGGTTGGAGGCCAAGATCAAGGCGGCTCGGAAAGATGTGAGTCAATTGACGGAGACCCAGAGAGGTGTGAATAAAAGGCCAATACCCAAGAGGTACATGCAGATAACCATACCTGAAGCACTCGAAACTGCCAAACAAAGGCTCCAGGCCTTGGCCAGTCGCCTAAAGAGGTACACGAAAGAGAATGAGGCCAGAAGAATAAACAGGCTGTTGGCAACACAACCTGCGAAAGTGTACGCTCAGTGGCAGAGTTCTAACAGCAGAGCAGACCCTCCAAGGCTGGAAACTGAAAGATACTGGAAAGGCATATGGGAGAAGGAGGTCGCACATAACAACAGTGCACAATGGCTGGTGACTCTGAAAGAGGAGCACAGCAACCTCCCTGAGCAGAACCCAGTTACCATCACAGCGGCAGATATACAGGGAAGAGTCTCAGGTATGAAAAACTGGACGGCACCAGGCCCGGATATGGTCCACACCTACTGGCTAAAGAAACTCACAGCTCTCCACGAGCGCCTAGCAGCACAAATGAACCAGCTGCTGATGGATGGGACTCACCCAGGATGGCTAACCGAAGGGCGAACAATCCTGATCATGAAGGATTCCTCAAAGGGTGCAGTTCCTTCCAACTATCGGCCAATAACCTGTCTCTCCACAACATGGAAGCTCATGTCAGGCATCATTGCGGCTAAGATAAGTGGACACATGGATCAATACATGAGCAAAGCACAGAAAGGCATTAGTAGAGATACTAGAGGTGCCAAACATCAGCTGCTGGTTGACAGAACAGTCGCTCAAGACTGCAGGTCCCGACATACCAACCTGTGCACAGCCTGGATTGATTACAAGAAAGCATATGACTCGATGCCACACACATGGATCAATGAATGCTTGGAGTTGTATAAGGTCAACAGGACCCTGAGAGCCTTCGTTGCAAACTCGATGAGGATGTGGAAAACCACACTTGAAGCCAATGGCAAGCCACTAACGCAAGTGTCCATCAAATGTGGCATATACCAAGGTGATGCACTCTCCCCACTGCTGTTCTGCATAGGACTGAACCCCCTCAGCCAGATAATCGCCAAGACAGGCTATGGATACCGCCTCAGAAATGGAGCTACGATCAGTCACCTCCTCTACATGGATGATATCAAGCTGTATGCTAAGAGCGAAAGGGACATAGACTCCCTGATCCACACAACCAGGATCTACAGCAGTGATATCGGAATGTCATTCGGGCTGGAGAAATGTAGTCGGATGGTGACTAAGAGGGGCAAGGTAGTTCACACTGAAGGGGTCTCACTCCCTGAAGGAACAATAGCAGACATTGAAAACAGCTACAAGTACCTCGGTATACCACAGGCCAATGGCAACCTCGAATTAGCAACAAGGAAAGCGGCTACGACCAAATACCTCCAGCGGGTGAGGCAAGTCCTCAGAAGCCAGCTCAATGGCAAGAACAAGACCCGGGCAATAAACAGCTATGCCCTGCCAGTGATCAGATACCCTGCAGGAATAATAAGGTGGCCAAAGGAAGAGATTCAGACCACGGATATTAAGACCCGAAAACTCCTCTCCATGCACGGAGGGTTCCATCCCAAGTCCAGCACCCTGAGACTGTACACAAGCCGTAAGGAAGGAGGCCGGGGACTAGTGAGTGTGAGAGCCACTGTCCAGGATGAAACATCCAAGCTCCATGAATACATCCAAGAGAAGGCTCCAACGGATGATGTACTCAGAGAATGTCTCAGTCAATGGGGAACAGAGGATGAGGTGCTGGAAGAGGGACAATCATGGGAGGAAAAGCCCCTACACGGGATGTACCACCGAACCATAGCAGAAGTGGCTGATCTCAAGAAGTCCTATCAGTGGCTAGAGAGGGCTGGCCTAAAGGACAGCACAGAGGCACTCATCCTGGCTGCCCAAGAGCAGGCCCTGAACACCAGAGCCATAGAGGCAGGGATATACCACACCAGACAAGACCCAAGGTGTAGGTTGTGCACCTGAGACAATCCAAAACGTAACTGCAGGGTGTAAGATGCTGGCAGGGAAAGCCTACATGGAGCGCCATAACCAGGTGGCTGGCATAGTCTACCGAAACATCTGTGCGGAGTATGGACTGGAAACCCCAAGGTCAAAATGGGAAACACCTCCCAAGGTGGTGGAGAATGACCGAGCAAAAATCCTGTGGGACTTCCAGATACAGACTGACAAGATGGTAATGGCCAACCAACCAGATATCGTGGTCATAGATAAAGGGGAAAGGAAAGCCGTTGTCGTGGATGTAGCGGTCCCGAGTGATGGGAACATCAGAAAGAAGGAACATGAGAAAATCGAGAAATACCAAGGGCTCAGAGAGGAGCTGGAGAGAGCCTGGAAGGTAAAGGTGACAGTCGTGCCTGTGGTGGTTGGAGCACTCGGGGCAGTGACCCCCAAACTCGACGAGTGGTTGCAACAGATCCCGGGAACAACATCGGATATCTCGGTCCAGAAAAGCGCAGTGCTGGGAACAGCACGGATACTGCGCAGAACCCTCAAGCTTCCTGGTCTCTGGTAGAGGACCCGAGCTGAAATGGGGACAGACACCACCCATGGTGGGTGAGACGAGGATTTTTTTTTTTTTTATATATATAACAATTAATGACAATAAAACCTCAGGATGCAGTTCAGGAAAAGTAGGAGAACATAGGTCTGTGTAAGCTCTCAGTCGTACAGGAGTGGTCCATCGATGAAAAGGTTTCTTCAGCTGTCATCTGTACTTCTTTGAAGGTGTCGGACGTTTCGCTTCTTATCCAAGAAACTTTGTCAGCAAACTAAAGTCTTACTGGTAGTTTAGGCCCTTTTCATCTTTGGATAACATAGCGTATCTATACAACTTCATAGCTAGAGAGTTTACACCTGATTATATCCCGAGCCGCCATCAAATTGATTTTTCATCATTTTGAGGCTTTTACTATTTATTGTGTAGTAAGATGACTCTCCCTCCATTCAGTTGGCGATTGCCGTGCGTTTCTTTCCTCTTTGGCAGCCGTCAAACTCATGTTGCATTATTAATCGTCTGCATCCGTACAGTGTGGCTCTAACTTCTCATTGAAGCATTTCCTGTTTGTCAACAAAAATCCTGACATATTGCCTCCGAGTTGTTGGGGCAATTCGCCATACGAACATCTCTAAACATCTTTTTTGCATCATTTTGTTTTTCATGGACTTTCTGACACGCCATATCCTGCCCGCCTTTACACGCCGTCACATCCTAAACGTCACATCCGATACCTCACATCCTGTCCGTCTTTTATAAAAGCTCTCCCAACACGTCTCTCTCTGTGTGTCCCTCCGCAACCAACCTCACAGTGTCCCTGCTGTCTACAAGATTAAAATAACTTATTCTGTTCAACAATTTGGTTCAGCGGTGGGCACTCCTGGTCCTGGAGGGCCACCATTCTGCATGTTTTCCAAGTCTCTTTGTTGCAACACACCTGATTCAAATGAGCAGGTTCAATGTAAGGCTTCCGCAGAGCTTGGTGATTATCTGATTATTTGAATCAGGTTCATTGTAACAGGGAGACTTGGAAAACATGCAGGAGGGTGGCCCTCCAGGACCAGGAGTGCCCACCCCTGCTTTGGTTCCTGCTGATTTTACCATCCCACTTCTAACACCCTGAAGAGCCATGAACCAGAGGGAACGGTCATTTTTAACCCATCACTCGTGACCGGTCGAGCTTGCTGGCCTTCAACTGCTCCAATCTAAGATGGAGACATGGTTGATTGTTCGTTCGCTACTTTCTGTTGTTGTTTTTTTTCTTCCTAACTTTGATTCTCTATTGATATGTGAAAAAAATATGATTTCATCCGCACTTTACAGACTAAACTCAAGATCATCAATACTGGGTATGTTTTTTTTTCATAATAACACCATCTGTCAGTGGTGATTCACTTGTGTACTTAAAACACACCTGGTTAAACAAAATGACTCGGAATCTGAATGTCACTCATTGCTGATTCAAAATAAATAATTTGTAATCATTCGGACTGTTCTATCCATCCGTCCATCTCTGTAAAAACGTAATAAAGATTCAAATCGTTTGAATCTGATGTGTGGGAAGGGTCCATTTATAAAACAAGCAGGACTGCGGCTCTTTGGGCCCAGAGTAGCCCGCCCCAGCCCTGCGTGATTCGCCAGTCACGGTATACGTCATCTTTTCGAAAAAGAGTGTAAAGGCTTTCATGATGTTGAAAACCGACATTTGTGATGTATCATGAACCGCTACTGCCATCGCGATACTGTTTGACAAGAAAGCAAAGTTGTTTTTCAAGTTCTATTCGTGCACACAAACTTATCGGTGTGTTTGTGTGTTGTGAATTTACATCCAGTATCGGCATGACTTTGTAAATAACCTAATGGATGTTGCAAATGACAATGAAACGATAAACAGACTTGAGTGAGTGGTGCTCAGCCTCAATGCTCGACATTTTCCGGTTCTGTCTGGGAAACAGCAGCCATCATTCTAAAGCGTCTCTCCTCACACATCTATCTTCAGCTTCCTGTAGCCAGGGTCCAGACTGCAGACTTCATAAACAGGAGCACACAAAAAGCCATGGAAGCAATTGTTTCCAAACATTGCGAGAAGATGCGAACAGAGACAACACGATACGTTGAATACTTCACATGAGACGAGTGTGTCAATTTTCCTGACATCAACGCAACCAAAACAAATATGAACTAAACCGTTTTACAAATTATCATTGACAGTGTGACGGCTGTGGTTCGAAGGCTGGGAGTGACCGTGATGCTGATGAAGATGACTGAGGCTTCCGGTTGTATTTTCATCCTGTTGATGATGTGAGTGATTCCGGTGGCCGTAAAGATGATGATGATGATGATGATGATGATGATGATGGTCGTCTGTGTGTATTGTTTTAGGAGTTGTTACTGTCATTTCAGCATGCTCTGTGTGCGCTTGATATTTGGGTGAGGTTGTGGTGTGGTTGACGTTAGATGGCAGTGTGTCATTCTTAGTGACATCGTTCACTATTGTAAAATTAGCCTGGGAGAGATAACAAAAAAAAAAAAACATATGAGAAACCCCGCCAAATACGGTGGAGTGGGATTTCACATTAGATCTCATTACATTTAAACTGGAGTACCCAGAGAAAATCCACGCAGGCACGGGGAGAGCATGCAAACTCCACACAGGAAAGACTCTGGGTTGGAATTTAACCTTACACCTCTGCACTGCGAGACTGACGTGCTAACCATTTAACTACTGGTCAGCTTTTACTTGACTTATTTGATAAACACATTTATTTGGCAATTGAAAAGCATGCCGTTGAGTGCCATTCCCGAATTTGTTTAGGTTTTGTTTTTTCCTGCGAGGAGTGCGAATCACACTACGGTCAGACCTTTGGTAAGGTTTTTCCCTCCCACGAGGGGGCAGCGTTTGCTTTTAGTACAGCCGCCCCTATTTTAAGCTCAGATAACTCCACATTTAGGAATTAACCTTTTTTTTCTGATGAAAGTCTAAGGTTTCTTATGCTGCATTGAATGTTATGTAGTCCTAATTCTAAGCAATCTGTGGGTCCTGCAATTTGAGTGAAAATGACAAAAACCCTGGGACTGCAATAGAAACATATTTGCACATTGTCTGGCAGTGAATGACTTAATCTATGCAGTCTCAACATGTCACTACTTTATGGCTCTTCTCATTGTTTCCATTGGGGCTTTGTTCATATTGGAATCGTGTTGATCACAGCAGTTTTCAAAGGTCAACAAAATGTTGCAGTCGGCTCATCGTAGGGTGATAAGACAATTTTTGTACCGCACTAGTGTCAAAGTCAAGGCCCGGGGGCCAAATCTGGCCCAACACATCATTTAATATGGTCCACGAAAGCAAATCAAACTTGTGAAATTCTATTATGCTTGCTAAAGTCCGAACCAAAATTTCAAATTGTCGTATGTAAACCACAATAACAGTCATTCTTCAGATTTGAAATCTAGTTATTCATTAATTTGTTGTGCTTTCTGTATGTAATATGTGGAGGAGATGAACCATTCTAATGGCTTCCCCAAATTCATAACCCCAGATAGTTTTCTATCTATTTGAGTTACTTCAGGGTTGAGTGAATGCTGGCGCATGAGGCTGCCGCTGCTCACCCACAGAAAAACTTATGTGACTGTAAAGTGACCTTGAGAGTTTTGAAAGGCACTTAAAAATTAAAGGTATTATTATTATTAATTATTATTATTATTATTATAACGCTCCCCGAGAGGAAACCGTAACCACAATGTGGCCCATGGCAAAAAAATTAGTTTGACACCCCTGTCATCGCAGGAAGAAAAAGTAAGTATTTGTATTAATATTTGAATAAATACGGTGTGTTAGTGCATCAAATTTGTGTTTGTGCGATTACTCACCGTGCAATTGCAGATATTTTTATAATGGGTGGCTCTTATGGCAGCTTCAACATAAGGGTAGTGAAGGAAGCTGTATGGAAGCACTATATGAAATGTGAGTAGACCGCACCTGAACAGGACATGAAAAGACAGAACGACCTTTGACATTTAGTTTGCAAATATAAACAAAGTATGTGTTCAGGGAAATTAAGAGTGTCTTACTTCTTAAGAGGAGGCTAAGTTACCTGTCATAGATGAGGAAGTCATCTTTGTCACCCTCCAGCACCTCCCACACGTCATCTTGAAAGGGAGTCTGCTGGTAAACCGGTACATCAGCGGGTGCTTTTCTTTTCAACTCCCAGTACATTGCTCTGGACAGAGAGTCTCGCTCATTAATGATCATAAAGGAAACCTCTGTCAGGTTGCTGCGGTTCAGCTTGTCACGCAGGCCTTGGATTCTGAAGAAGGGACACAGAATCAGAGAGTTATTTAACTCATTCAATGCCATTCACACATTTATTTGGGAATTGGAAATTTGGAGTTGGGGTGTCATTCACGGATTTGTTCGGGTTTTGTTTTTTCATGCTTGGATGCCGATAAAGTGCTGTCTATGGCCTCTGGAAATGTTTTTTCCTTTCCACAAGAGGGCAGCATTTACGCTTTTTCCACATTAGTGCTTTGTTCCAGATTCAGCTATTGTTAAAGCGCTATATAAACCGATATGTATGTATTGCATTTTATTTTGGACAGCTTCCCTCATTTCAAGCTCATGTAACTCCAGACCCATATAATTTAGGAATTCATTCTTTTTTTTGGGATAAAAAAACAGTGTAAGGGTTCTAACTCTGTACTAAATGTTTATATAGTCCTAAAACTCAATATTCTGTGGGACCTGGAATTCAAGTGAATAGGACAAAAACTGTGGCACTGGAGTGGACACATTTTTGCACGTTTGGCAGTCAATGGGTTAAGATGAGGTGGAAATTTCACCCAAAACTTCAATCTACCTCAATTGTACGTATATCATATAATCATAATAAAATGCCTTTTAAATAATGTCGCAACATTCAGATAACAAGCTGCAATTGCTGACGGCTGACCGCTTCTTGTGGTGCAGATCATACGCCACCAGCGGTGGACCGTCAGGCCTTGGCAAGGCCTTCTCTGCTGGCCTAAAAATATCTGAATCACAGACTGATGTTGATTATATTTTGTCCATGAATCCTTATTAAAAAAATCCAAATTGTCTTTCAGCTTCCTTTCATTGCTTTTCCCCTGTTGCGCTACTTACAGACGCGTTATCCTACTTATGCATTTAACCAATCACATTTCAGTCATTATTTGTTACCAGGGTCAGAAATTTACCTGGACGCCTTTGCAATCAGTTTTGCGGGCCCTGTCGCATAAAAATCAATATCGATCACACTGTTGCTTTAACTAATCGATTTTAAATTGGCCACAAGAAGACCTTATTTCACTTCCAACATTCGTAAGATCGATTCTCTTCCCACCTTCAAATCCCATCTCAAAAGCCACCTATTTAAAATTGCATTTTCTGTGTAGCTCTATCTCTTCTTTCTATTTATTATTGTATTGTAGTTATTTTATTCTATTTATAATTGTATTTTATTTATTATTGTATATGTGCTTGTCTGTGACTGTAAAGTGTGCTTGAGAGCTTTGAAAGGCCTTTGAAATAAAATGTATTATTATTATTATTTCCTGGCAAACAGTACCCTCTAGTGGACTTGTAGTAAATCACAACCCACTTGTTAAATGAGTCGCAGTTGCAGCTGTAGCTGCATTATAAAATAGTTAAGGGTTAGATTGATTCATACATCGCACTACTGAAGGCCTCTGTGTGAAATGTATGGCTCGTCACTGTGCGCCACTATAGGTAAAAGGTGATTTGCTTTCACTATAGTGTAATCCCTCGCGATCAACTCGAGACCAGCCCGCGGGCGACTTCCTGTTTTTTCTTACTTTGAGGCCTGAGTGAGACAAAACTGTCAGCTGGCTTTCAGCAGTGCCACCACCACAATACTTCCTCGTAAGGCTTGCATAGGCGCATGTCCTTTGATATCCCAGTGAGGGGCAACTTTACAGATCCTGGTTCCTGCGTCCTCCCTCTCAACCAAGAGACTGGCCTGGGAGGCCAGCAGCAAACCTGGCAAAGCCGCACATGTCCACAGCAACAGGTGAGAGGACATTGTCCTCTATGGCTGTTGCGACAGATCCTCCTGAGAAAGGGAATTCAGTCATGTTAGTTTGTCTTACTCATTTGCAGGGAAGACTGAATGCGTACGTGGCTCTAACATGATTTAACTTCGCTCATCTATAACAATAGCTGAAATGATACTTTTGGTTGATCGACTGCGATGGACACCATCATGATTTTGAAGAAGTAGGACTGCCATTTACAAAATGCAATACTGTATATACATATCCCCCGCCCCCTTCCAAGTCAGACTAAAACAGCTCACCTCCGTTGTCTCCTTGCTGTCCTTTTGACCTAAACAGATCCTTACACCTCTGCTGTTTTTGAAGCTTCTGATCTGGACTCTTGCCCCAATACAAACAAAGAGGAGGAGTAAAATACTGTCCGCACACAACAAAACACGTTGATTGTGAAAGTCTTTTGTATTTATCAAGTGCAAGGTCCAAGCCACTTTCTGAACCCTCACACCGGTTTAAAAGTCACCTCTTTAAAGTCAAACCTAAAAACAACAAATTCTTGCACTGGACTTTAGCTGTAGCTACACATGACCTATGCATGCACATGGAAGATAGTTTACTTGCTGAATCATAATAACACATATCATCAGCCACATAGCAGAAAGTAACTTTGCCATATTATTTTTGTCAACAAAATAACACATTTTTTGAACACACATTGGCCTTTTTATTGGTACATGTACTTGTTCACCCATCTGGGTGAATTTGTTTTGTTCAAAAAATCTATAAAACACACCAATGTGTGTTCTATAAATTGTCTATTTTCTTTTCTTGTCACTTTGACTCAGTTCAAGGAGACAGTTTTCTCTTTTCCATCAACCTGGGATGCTCTTGTCATCTCAGAAAAGGGCACCCTTGGTTCAATGGTGCAAAAACAAAATAAAATAAAATATTTTTAAAATGCCTTTGCTGGATCTCTAATGTGGAAAGTGCACAGATCAAGACAAGACACCAAGAAGATCTTCCTCGTCGTTGTCGCCAATGTCCTCCGTCGGGCTATTGCAGGCCCCCATGAGTCCCAGGCCCAGCTCTGCCAGTTCCTCACAGCTCATATCAGTCGTGACCATGATTTTGGTTTCTAGGCGGTTACATAACGTCCGGTAGGAGGGCAACGGGTAACCCAGCTCTCTCAGGTACTCGTAGCCTTTGGTACCCACTGCGCTTCGAATCTTTCTGGCCTTCAGGATAGTCTCGGGAGACCAGACGGCTCGGCGAGAGCGTTTGGTGAGAGACAGAGCGCGGATCTGGTCGTCATACAAAAAGTTCCGGAGTCCCTTCTCAATACGGTCTAGCCTGTAGAGACGTTTCTTCATCTCCTCTGACTGACACACAAAAAGCAACAAGCAATAACTTAGTTAAAAAAATGCGGAATGTGACATTTGTGTAAATTCAAAACAACAACAAAAGCTGATGCGTATGTGGAACTATCGCGGCCTGGAATTGAAGCGGATTTACTTCTTTTCGTCAATGGATGCTACAGTTTTGTGTTTGCTTTCAACATTTAGCTTGTAGCAGATGTGCACATTTCACCATGACGTCCCTGATCCACTGGTGAAAAGGACGCTTTGATCCTATCCTCTTTCATCTAGAACTGCTTCATACAACAAAGAGGGTGCAGAAAGTGCTTAGGATTCAATGACTGTCTTTGTGATGTCATATTATTTGTTATTTTGTTCTTTTGTCTTCAAGACAAAAAAAAAAGACGCTTTGATCCTCTCCTCTTTCATCTAGAACTGCTTCATGTCATCACAAAGAGGGTACAGCAAGTCCTGAAGAATGAATGTCTCTCTGTGTCTTTGTTTTGTCATATTGTCTCTATGCTGTCATATTATTTGTTATTTAGTTTTTTTTTGTTCTTTTGACTTCAAGACGGCGCCCCGTGAGTGGCTGCCTTTCCAGCAGCTCATGTATTTTGTTTTTCTACTTTCATTCCTTTCATCACTTTGCTGCTGTGAAATGTAAATTTCTCCACTGTGAGACTAATAAAGGCAAATCCAATCCAATCCAATCCAATCCAAGATGGTGCCGCAAGAGTGGCTGCCTTTGCAGCAGCTCCTGTATTTTGTTTGTCTACTTCTTCGTTTCCTTCCCTCTTACTTTCATCACGTTGCTGCTATCAAATGTAATGTTTTTCACTGTGGGACTAATAAAAGCTAATCTAATTTCAAATTTCCCCATTGCGGGACGAATAAAGGTATTCTGATTCTGATTCTGATAATCCAATCCAATCAGAAAATAATTCCATAGTTGAGTAACAGATTCATGGTCAACTTGTGTTGGATGTAAGGCAGTACATATGTGCCAGTTATTAGGGTGTGCATACTTGTACAGGTTACTACGACTCACACTGATGGTAGTGAAAGGTTTGGAAACTATCTCATCATTTATCAAGACCTGCTTATCTGCCATCATGAGGCGGCTTCTCACCTCCTTTTGCAGCCTTAGGGTGTGCTGCATTTCTTTCTCCAGCTGTTTTTTGAGTAGGTGACATTGAGTGCAAGACTGTTGGCCCACAGCTGTCCTATCTCCATCCTCCTCTTCCAGGCCGAGCAAGGGAGTGCGTCTAGCATAGCCATGGTCACCAACGATGGGCTCCTTTTCCACTACAGACAGAACATTACTATTCCATAAACAACCATACTCAGTGTCTTAAAAATCACACCATGTCATTTGTGGTTCAAAAACAAAGAGACAATCGCATTTTTCCAAGGAAACATAAAGACATAAGCAATTACAGTGAAAAAATGGTCAAAACAAACACAAAATATTTAAAAGTGGCTGTCGATAGGGTAGCATTGAATTTACCTAGCTCATGTTTCAAGGGCAGCACAATGAATGGAGTGGTAACTGCAGGGTATGGAGGATCTCCAGCACTGAAGATTGTTGGAATGGCATTGGGCTTCAATTTCTTTCCGCCGGCCGGTGACTTTGCCAACTCCTCAAACTGACTATGCTCAAAATGGTCCTACATTATTGAGAGGAGTATAAAAAGATCACATTGATTATATTCGTTCCAAAAGTCGCCCCAATTGTGAATGAATAAGATCAAATATAAAAAAAACAATTGCAGGCACACATCATCAGGAAACCTAGATGGGAAATATGACCTTCGTCAGATTACACATTTATCATATTTTAATTTAAAATAGATTGTTTTCTTACAGACAGTGTATTGTACACGACGAAGGCGGAAGTATACGCGAAACATGGCAGGTATTTGAATACCTACAATACACTGTCTGTAAGAAAATAATTTATTTTAAATGAGATATCAAGTAGACAGGATTAACTTAATGCAAACATTTATCATTTTAATCACAAGTACTATTACCGGCGATGTCTCGGCCTGTATCACAATCTGTTTTATTTGTTTTTCCGTCAAGATATTGACGCATACTATACTCACTTGACAAAGTCGAGAGTGTGGAGTTGGTTCAAAGTCGCGTCGGCAATTCATAACCCATTTCATCTTTCTGACAGGGTCTTTTGGAAACCTGTATAGCTGTTTCCCGATGCTGGTTGAATTGGAACAATTAGGAGCCGAGCAGCCACCCATTGCGGACGGAAAATACACGGGTGTCAATATTATTAATATGTATTTGTTGATTCGTGTATTTATTTATTTTATGCTGACAGGTAAGCTCCGTGGAGGTAATCATTACTTTGTGGATATCAACCTGCACGTTTTCATGGTTAAAAACAATAATTAATTGTAAAATTTGATATCACTCACATACGGAGGTTGCTCGAAAAGCCACACGTAATGTATTAAACCTAAAATATTAAACATTTGTATTTGACTAAATGTTTCTGAGTTTTATTTGAGCCAAAATGGCGACCCGTTTAGCGAGTTGGGTTTGTGATTAGGTGTCTGCGTCAACCGCCTGAGATTAAAAAACAAACAAAATAACGAGCACATCAAAATAAGAGGTCTCCAGGATAAAACATGGAATGGATAATACTGAGGGTCACAGTGTGATGTAAAATAAATTCAATTTACGTTTGAGATAGTAGAGGGTATTTGGAAATCACAGCTGCCGGTATAACAGGCGCATGGCCAACTCTCTTAGCGTATGACACTGAGGACCGGTGGAGCACGTTGTGGCTGTTTACATGCCGATTTATACTCTCAGTCGGCACTCATTAAGTAGTTATTTTACTTGCGTATAGTTCTTATGGCAATATGAATACACTACATTAAATATATAATATGAATGCATATTAGAATCAAATCCATTGATGGTTTACTCCTTTCCCACATGCAGTTGTACAATTGACGCACCGCATTATTCCTGATCGCTTTCCATCAGTAAAATCTGTGTTTACTGTTAATAAAGTCAAAATGACATCCTCATTTGTCGTTCCTGTAATTGATGTCCAGAATAGCAATTTCAAAGAACTTTGGCCGGCTATGGTGATGGCGATTAAAACATCTTCCTTCGTTGCTGTTGATACGGTATGTAAAAGATTACGACAGCGGTTCATCATTTAAATTGAGATGGATGCATTTAGTTACTTGGTTACCGTGATCAAAAGATGAATAAATGACCTAGTTTTTGCAATTTTGTGTCGTAGGAGCTGAGTGGCCTGGGAAATAGAGCATCATTGCTTGCACAGTGAGTACAAATCTCCTGACTTTCCCACGTTCACCACAAATAGACGAGACGCTTATTTTTGTTGGCATCTTTTAATATCATCTCTTGAATATATTTTTCCAGGTCTATAGAAGACAGATATAATGCCATTTGTCACGCAGCTCGCTCTCGCTCCATCCTCTCATTGGGAATTGCATGCTACAAGAAATTCAGTGACAAGGTGAAAAAAAACGACATATTGTCCAATGAATTTGTGACGTGCGTTGGTTGAACAGTTCAGCTCAGTGGTGATGTAGAAACATTAAAAATTGCCCTGTTTACTTTTTAATCCAGACTGCAGACACGTACCTGGTCCAGGTGTACAACCTCACTTTACTATGTTCAGAGGAATACATCATTGAGCCTCAGTCAGTGCAATTCCTCGTACAACACGGGTTTGACTTCAACAAGCAGTATGCAAAAGGAATACCTTACCACAGGGGTAATAATAAGGTATGTGATAATCTCATTTGAGCCCATTGAATGTTCGTGCCATAAACTCTGCTCATCCTTCGCATTTCTGTCATTCAACGGCGTGCCATGGAATAAAGCGTGTCATTTGAAATTGTGAAATTGCAATTGGGACTTAATATACAATTACATGTCAGGTTCAAGTAAATGTTTGGCTCTGATTTTGATATTTCCTTTCTCTGTTTTGGAAGGGCGGCTCAGACTACCAGGGTGTGAATATTCGGGCTTTATTTACTGAGCTACTACGTGCAAGAAAACCATTGGTGCTCCACAATGGCCTCATTGATATCGCTTTTCTCTATCAGGTAGGATGTTAGCATTCAGGGCCTCATCATTCTTGTTTTTTGATGATTCGTTTTTCAAGTTGTAACGACTTTTTTTAACACAATCAACCACATGTTTTTTTTCCCTAGAATTTCTATGCACATCTACCGGATCGTTTAGTCACCTTCACGGCTGACCTGTCGGAGATGTTTCCTGCCGGCATCTTTGACACTAAATATGTGACAGAATTTGATCTTCGCTTCAGTTCCTCATATCTGGAGTATGCCTACAAGAAATGGTGGGAATTTTCTGAATGTACCTTCAAGCTAAACATCTTGCTTTGAGAAAGTAAGGACAATGATGAAAAAAAATCTCCTTATTTGACTGATTTGCCCATGTTTTTCTGTTCCTTCTAGCAAGTTGGATAATAGTCGAAATGAGGCCTCCGGTGGGCCTGGCTGTCATGTCTACCTTGAGTTCTGTCAATATGCTGGCGCCATGTCCAGATATGTTGACCACCGAATCTGTCCGGCTGGGACCTCCATTTCAGAGCAGGCTGACATCTGCAGGTCCTTCTCGGTTAGTTTTACCTAAACTTTTATCACGTTTATCTTATCAAAGTGAGTGCTTCCATTTCAACTGATCGTACTTTCGATGTTTGTACAAATTAATGGCATTTTCTGCAGGCATCATTTCCCCATTTTGGGCCCACTTTTGGGTGCTTGTATTTTGATTTGATTTTTTTGCTGTTTATTTTTGACGTGTCATCAGCTATCCCCTCCGAAACCTTTCTCTATTGGCTTACCTGGCAGGCTTTCGGCTGGTGTTCCAACGGCACCAAGTGTCCTTTGTCCCATGACACTGACCTCATCATTCTCCATGATGATAAATCTAAGAATGACAAGAAGAAAAAGCGCAAGCGTCAAAAGAAGAAAAAGCAAGGAGGGGTAGAGGAAGATTCCTCCAATGTGGAAGGTGCCCCCCAAAACAAAATTCCCCATTTGGAATTGAATCCAGACGAAAGTCATCAAGCCCTGTCTTCAGAATATCTGCAAAAGGCCAATTTGATAGACAGCAAGAAAACCAACCAACTCCTTGACGGGGAAAATGGGAAAACAGAAAGCGAGGAGAAAGAACTGTGTGAGGACAACGTGGAATCTACCAACACAGAAATGAGCGAAAAAAGTGAAAACAAGGCAGATCCGGGCACGCACCGTGCTGGCTTTGATGCATTCATGACAGGATACATATTTGCCTACTCATGCACTCTGGTGAAGAAGGACGACGTGGATGTAAGCGGAGAGGAGCAGATGCAACTTCCCACTTCATTCAATAAGATCTACCTGAGTGGCAAGGCAGCACCTCTCAACATCGTCAAGAGCACCTTCTCCAAGTCATCCAATGCCCATGTGCAAAAGATGGAAATGATTTGGGGGAAAAAGCAGAAAGGTATGGACAAATAAAGACAATCGGACTTGTCAGAGGGCTTTGAAAAGCCAGCGTTATTTTTATCTATAATTGCTTCATACGACAAAGAGGGTGCAGTAAAGTGCTTAAGATTGAATAATTGTCTGTGTGTATTTTGTGTTTTCATATTATTTGTAATTTTTTTGTTGTTGTTTTTACTTAAAGATGGCCCCGTGAGAATGGCTCCCTTACAGCAGCTCCCGGATTTTGTTTTTCTACTTATTCTTTTTCCTTTTCTCTTCCTATTATCGTCAATGGATACTACAGCTTTGTGTTTGCTTTCAACATTTAACTTGTAGCAAACATGCACATTCCACCATAATGTCCATGATCCACTGGTGAAAAGCACACTTGTATTCTCCTCTTTCATTTAGAATAGCTTCATGTCACAAAAAGGGTCCTGAAAGTGCTTAAGAATGAATGACTCTTTGTGTCTTTGTCTTGTCATATTATTTGTTCTTTCGATTTTTTTTTGTTGTCGTTTTGACTTCAAGACCGCGGGAGTGGCTGCCTTTCCAGCAGCTCCTGTATTTTGTTTTTTCGACTTCTTTCTTTCCTTTCATCTTAGTATCATGAATTTGCTGCTGTGAAATGTAAATTTCTCCATTACGAGACTAATAACGGTAAATCTATTCCATCATAACTTTGCTGCTGTGAATTAGAAATTTATCCTATGTGGGATAAATAAAGGTTATGTCAATATCATCATCATAAAGGTTATGTCATCATCATCATTGAGCATTGAGAATGTAAATTTCTCCACTGTGAGACTAATAAAGGCATATCCAATCCAAATCCAATCCAATCATTGTTATAATTGGATTGGATTGGATTGGATATGCCTTTATTAGTCTCACAGTGGAGAAATTTACATTTCACAGCAGCAAAGTGATGAAAGGAATGAAAGTAGAAAAACAAAATACATGAGCTGCTGGAAAGGCAGCCACTCTCGCGGCGCCGTCTTGAAGTCAAAAGAACAAAAAAAAACTAAATAACAAATTGAACCTTTTTAATTCCTAATCTGAAACTATCTGTTTGAAAATATAGAAATTCCGTTACATTGTATTAAAACAAAACGACTCAAAGTAGGTACCTTATCCCATGACTGTAAAGTGTCCTTGAGAGATTTGAAAGGCGTTTAGAAATTAAATGTATTATTATTATTTTATTATTATTATTATTATTATTATCAAACATGCGGATCAAGCCTCTAAAGATGGAGGACACTTATTTGATGGGAAAAGCCGAAAGGAAAAGAAGATTATTATTATGACTTATAAACATCAAACAGCGGACATTTCATCAAACCCGATTCGCCTCCAGTACACAAGGGGGCGGCGTTGTTTTAATTGTTTTGCACTTCCGGCATGTGAGCGGACACAAAGCACTTTGGACAGTGGTACGCCGCCGAACAGTCTTGTCCCATGTATATATTATGATATATATTACCATATACTGCCGTGGATGTAATAAGGCTTCTAAGTCGCATAAAGCCAGTTCGGAGTGCTGCGAACGATAATGGCAAATGATGACATGGACTACAATATTGTGTTTCCGGATGAAGCGACCACCGGTGAGCATCTTTCATTGACAACAACACTGTTTACGCCATCACAATAACCTAGCCTTCTTCCTAACTTTCTTCGGAAAAGAGCAAATGTCAGTCTACCATACACGTGAAGAATTTGCTTTATATTCGCTACCATGCTGTGTTAATAGTTTCCTGTTTTTTTCCAGTGACACATTGGCAGGGAACAAAAGAACCTGTTGTGATACTGTTGGGATGGGCGGGCTGCAGAGACAAACACCTCAGCAAGTACAGCTCCATCTACAATGAACAGGTTGAAAATATAATTGAGATGTATTTGTTAGTTTTAAAGCTTACCTATCTTCTTTTCCGATATAGGGGTGTGTCACTATCCGTTACACAGCACCCCTCAAGACCGTATTCATCTCCGAGTCCTTCGGATACAAAGAACTGAAACGGACAGCCCTCAAGTTACTGGAGATCCTCTTTGATTATGAGGTGGAGCAGAGTCCTATTTTCTTCCACGTATTCAGTAACGGTGGCTTCATGCTGTACAGATATATTGTCGAGCTTTTGCACAAGGACAAACAGTTTAGTTCCCTGTGTGTAATCGGGGCCCTCGTGGACAGTGCTCCCGGCAGCGGGAATGTCCTCGGAGCGGTGCGGGCCCTGGACACTACTTTGGGGCCGAAAATAAGTCCTGTTTTGAAGTACATCCTGTTGGCACTCTTTGCGGTGACTGTTTTCCTGCTGCGAATCGTGTTGTACCCCTTGACCAAATATGTGCACAAGAACCACTACGATGCGGTGCAAGAGAGGCCGCCCGCCTGGCCTCATTTCTTCCTCTACTCTCGAGCCGATCAGGTGATCAGGCCGAGAGATGTCAGGCTTTTTGCAGACACCCTCAAGTTGAAAGGAGTTCCAGTGGACAGTTATGATTTTGTCACTAGCGTCCATGTCAGCCATTTCCGGGAATATCCGGAGCAGTATGCTTGCAAGTGCCGCAATTTCCTGAGTGCCTGTATGAAGGACACAGATGGGAAATTAATGAGAAAGAGACACCGCCTTCAGGATCAGTAAAGTGTGTTACATCTAAGTGTTGCTGAGATCCTCGCAAATTTCTCCGGGTATTTGACATGGCGTTGTGTGTTTTTTTTTGTTTTTTGTTTTGTTTAATTCACTTGTCTGTGGAGTTGCAATCATTTTTCATTAAAAAATACAGGTAGTTGATTGACACTGTATGAATGGCATTGAAGATAATTGTGTTTTTTTGTGTGTTTGACAGGTGATGCCTTGTAGATCTGTCGTACTGTCACAGTGATAAAACCTAATTGAAATTGATATTCGAGAACAGTTGAGATGTATTTGATGATGAACCTTTATTTATCTCATATTGGAGAAATTCCTATCTCACAGCAGTAAATTCCTTTTGGTTTATTCCTCACGAGAACCTTAACAGAACATGCTGTAAAGTCAAATGAGGAGTCAGAAAAGGAGTGTGACACATTGACATGAATTGCTAATTCCATGTCAGAGGTTTTAACATTTGGTAAAATCAGTGACGGGCCGCGCATGTCACTTCTCGGCCTTCAGTTGTACTGTCGAATCAATCAGCTGCAAGTGTGGTGTGATATTACGATACGTCCACTAGAGGGTGCCGTTGGCCAGGAAATAACTTGTGGCTTGAAGAAACGTAATATTGTCATTAAACGGTTCAAAATTTTACGATGGGCGTGTGGATTCATGATAACCTCGAAAAGTTGCAATATGATTTGATATGTTTTGCTAGCTTCAGAGCTGTCCAACCTTAATGATGTCATTTTTTCTTGAAAAGTCCTTCTTGAAAATTTCTAACAGTAAATATCCAACCAAATCCATTTCTTATCCTCTTTCAGCCATAGTGGCTTGACAAAAACTGCGATTAAATCAAACACAACAATACTTTTGCTTATGCAGCTCGCTTAGGATACAGTGTGCTAGCTCTGGTCAGTATGCTCTTCACTAGTGGCTAGTGATACTCTGATTGGCTAGTCAATAGCCTTTCATGTGACTAACCTAGTTTGTAAAAATTCTGATGTTTCCAGCGCCGACCAGTAGGCTTTTAGTTGCCAACTCGAACTCTGATTGGTTTGAGCAACAATTTCATCGACATTTATTTTTACGCTCCAGGGCCTGCAGAACTGATCGAAGACGTCCAGGCAGATTTCTTATCCTGGTCCCAAATGATGGCTGAAATGTAAATGGTTAAATTCTTAAATAGGAAAACACACGTTTGGAAGCAGCACATCCGAGGAAAAGCAATGAAATGCAGCTGAAGGACAATTTGGAATTATTGAATAAGAATTCATGGACAAAATATAATTAACATCAGTCTATGATTCAGATATTTTTAGGCCAGCAGAGAAGGCTTTGCACCACGGGGTAAAATGAGTGGCTGGGATTTGTCTGCACTGGACCGGGGCTTCCGTACTTCATGTTGCGTGGAGCCGCAATGGGAATTTTGCATCTCGTCACGGACAAATGAACATTGTTCACCGGAGTGAACAGCTTTCTCTCATTCTACCGTTGACTTACTCCAATGGTTCATTGACTTCACTGTATTAAAAGTAAATACAACTGTTTGGAATGTAATTGCCATATAAGCCCCCCACCCCCATCCAGTAGCAGTGAAGTGATCCATGATTGTCCCTTCACCAGGTAACATTGAGGGGAAAGGTAAAAACATGCGGCAAAAGTCAGCCATTGGCCCACTCTTGACCTTCCCCCCTCGGCTGTCTTTGCAGTACTCGCTCCCTTCCTGAGGAGGGCAGCATTGATTTACACTTGACATCAGTACGCGCAGTCGGTATATTTATTCCCGTTTTGCACCCTTTTGCCTAAGAATACAAGTGGGCGCTTGTTTCGTACTTGTTTATTTTATCGTACTAAAAAAATCCAAAAGGTTCATTCACCACTTGCATTCAAAGAGGGAAGGAAAAATCGAGTTCGTTGTGGATGGCTGGATAAAAAGACGAGGTGTAAAAAAAGAGGCCTTAATAGAGAAAATTACCCCACAAAGTTAATGAAGTCTCCCAAGCTGATGAGGGGGAAATTGCTGTGAAGCGAGGTCAGCGCTTTCTCTTTAGCCTTTCACTCTTTTACAGAAAATGGCTGCAGCCAAGAACCATACTTTTAGAGGACACAGAGCACTTCAGCACATGTGTGCGTGTGTTTGCGAGCGTGCGTGCGCGTCCGCGCGCGCGCGTGCTAAGATTGATAGTATTAAGTGGTAGCACTCAGCAATAGGGCCTCAATATTCTATATCCCAGGTATTTTCCATTCTGACAATTGCATGCATTATACAAGTGGCTGGAAAGCCTTCTCTGCTGGCCTAAAAATATCTGAATTACGGACTGATGTTAATTATATTTTGTCCATGTATATTTATTGTCTTTCGGCTTCCTTTCATATATGTACTTCTCCCCTCTTGCGCTGCTTACAGACTTGTGTTTTCATATTTAAGCATTTCACCAATCACATTTAAAGCAGAGGTCCCCAACCCTCGGGCCGCGGACCGGTACCGGACCTGGGTCATTTGGTACCGGGCCGCGCAGAAAGAAGAAACAATTTACATAATTTCCGGTTTATTTATTATCTGAGTCCGAACTATGTTTTATTTCGAAAAATGAAACGTCAGCGCTTGCAGCACATTTCCGTGACGAGGAATGGGTCGCAGAGCTCGCTTACTGGTGCGACATATTCAACCTGCTCAATGAACTGAATCTGTCACTTCAGGGAAAAATGACAACAGTCTTCAAGTTGGCTGATAAAGTAGCTGCATTTAAAGCCAAACTGGATTCGTGGTGACGGCGCGTGAATAGCAGTGTATTTGACATGTTTCAAACATTGGCGGGGTTTTTGGAAGAGCCCGAGCCTTAATTTCCCCAGCTGATGCACAAGCACCTGTCTTTGCTTTTAAAAGAGTTCGAGCGCTACCCAGCCACAAAAGACCCACGAACTGCCAAGGAATGGATCCGCGGCCCATTTGTCAACGAACCAGGTGAATCCAGCATGCCTGTTCAAGAGGAAGAACCACTGCTGCAGTTCGCAAATGATGGCGGATTTAAAAGTATGTTTGAGACAAGAACTCTGCCGGTGTTCTGGATTAAAGTGATGGCAGAATAGCCCGAGATCGCCACAACAGCACTGAAAACCCTGTTGCCGTTTCCGACATCTCATTCGTATGAAGCGGGGTTTTCTGCAGCGACAGCAACCAAAACAAAACTACGGAGGAGACTGGACATAAGCAAGACACTTGGGGTGTCATTGTCTTCCATTATCCCTAGACGGGACCGTCTCGTAGCAGAGAAACAAGCTCAGGGGTCCCAACGATTCAGTTGTAGTGAGTTGTATTCTTCATGCGCTTTTTACTTGTTTTTGTGGTGTATCTTTTTTTGAAGTCACGTTTAAACATTACCACGGTGACGATAGAGCGTTCAGGGGCAGAGACGATGTTATATATGTTGTTGTTGGCGTGATGTTACCAGGACTCTGCTAATAAAGTTGTAAAAAAATACACAATGGATTCACGTTTATTATTATGTTTAAAAAAAAATGTTTCCCTGCCTGTCGTATCATTTTATTTTGTTGTATTTCTCCGCTGGTCCTTGAAAATATTGTCTGACATTAAACCGGTCCGTGGCGCAAAAAAGGTTGGGGACCACTGATTTAAAGGACAACCAACGTCACTTTTTTGTTTTTAACTGACATCAGAAAAACGTTTTATAGCATCTAAAATACCCAAAACACACAGGATGATATTTTTAGTCAAATGCAAAACACCAATAAAAATGACTTATAATGTCCCAAAGCTACTTCAAATTGAACCCGGAAGTGGCCAGTTTCAGAAGATCCCGCCCCCTTGTTCGTGATGTCACGCCAAGACGTCTTGCCTTGCGTCGAGAATCAAAAAAATGGCTTCAGATTCGGAGAAGATGCTTTCTTGTTACTCATCCAGTGATGAATATGATTCAAATAGTTCTGAAGAGGAAAGCATAAATGTTTGCAATCGATTAAATAAGTCTTTTCAGGTCATTTTGAGGCATTTGGGCAGAAATGTAGCACCAGAAAATGCAGAAGATGGCGCCAAACTCCGTCGGAAATGGGCAGATTTTTCGTCTTGGAATTTGTGTCAGCGAATATCAAATAGTTGTCTTGGTGCAACACACAACGATTCACCGTCGCGTTATTTATGTGTTTTCCTTCAAATTTCGGCATCAACACAGATCAACACGAAGTTTTCCGCCAAATGCAATGTGTGTCCTTTTCTCGGTCAGGGGCGTTCCTTCCGTGACGTGACGTCAGGAATCGTCACCAACTCAAAAACAAGACTTCCTGAATATTCAGCGTGAGTCTTAAAACGTAAAATATAGCTATATGCGGTGGAATCTTTGTAAAATACGCTCAGTAGAAGTCATTTTAAGTGATTTTACAAATTATGGACACAACTTGTCCGGAGGCGTCGGTTGTCCTTTCAGCCATCATTTGTTACCTGGGTGAGAAATCTACCCGGACGGCTTCACAATCAATTCTACGGGCCCTGTCGCATCAAATGAGTCGATCAAACTGTTGCTCTTATCCAGCCGTGTCAAAGTCAAGGCCATGGGGCCAAATCTGGCCCAATACATCATTTTATTTGGCCCGGGAAGGCAAATCAAACCTGTGAAATTCCATGATGCTTGCTAAAGTCCGAACCAAAATTTCAAATTGTCCCATGTAAACTACAATAACAGTCATTATTTTTGACTTCAGATTTGAAAACTGGTTATTTCTCAATTTGCTGTGTGCTCTATATGTAATATGTGGAGGGGATTAAACATTCTAATGACTTCCCTAAATTCGTAACGGCCCACGACAGGAAACCGTAATTACAATGTGGCCCGCGGCAAAAAATGACTTTGAGACCCTCGCTCTAACCAATCAGATTTCGAGTTGGCAACCCAAAAGGGGTACCAACGCCTTCTTGAAGGTGCTGGCCAACGGCAGCATTTTCACAAACTATGATTAGCTAGTCACTAGCCAATCACAGTTTACGAAAACTGCTCTGATCACAAACCCTAGTGACAAGAGCATACCAGCCAGAGCTAGCACAATGTAGTGAGCTGCATAAGAATATATTGTGTTGATTTAATAGCAGTTTTGTCAACCCACAATGGCTGAAGGAGAAGAAATGGATTTGGCTGAAGATTTACTGTTAAATCAATTTTCAAGATGGACTTTAAACAACCATGTATAGAAAGGCATTTTGAGCCGAAAAAACCCCCACCATGTATAGTAAGGTGTTTTTAGCCCAAAAACGACCATGTATAGTAAGTAAGGCGCCTTTTACTGAGTATAACCTTGCTCCCCCCTATCTTTCTGACCTGCTTCAAATCTCTGTTCCCTCTCGGTCCCTCAGATCCTCATCCTCCCTTCACCTCTATGTGCCCTCTGCCCGTCTCACCACGATGGGATGCAGAGCTTTCAGCCGCTCTGCTCCCAAACTCTGGAATTCTCTTCCACCCAACATCCGCAATATTGACTCCCTCCCTATTTTCAAGGCTCACCTCAAAATCCACTTGTTTAAAATTGCTTTCAATGTATAGTTCTATCTGCTATTTTATTATGTATCATTTTACTTATGGTTTTATTGTAATGTGCTTTGTTTTATTGTTTTTATTGTAAAGTGTCCTTGGGTGTTTTGAAAGGCGCTTGAAATAAAATTTATTATTATTATTATTATCGTCATCGTTATTAAGTTCATAGAGTTGTTTGTTCTGTAGCCATAGGGGCTAAAAGGTCAGTGTCTTCTTGTGGCGGTCCCAAGCCCGGATAAATACAGAGGGTTGTGTCAGGAAGGGCATCCGACGTAACAGCTTGGCCAAAACAGGCGTGCGAATCAAGCCTCTGAAGATGGACGAGTCTGATTCGCTGTGGCGAGCCCTCGAAGGGAAAAGCCAAAAGGAAAAGAAGAAGAGTTTTCATGAACAAATGGACATTATTAAGAAAGGTCGGTCAGTTATTTCCTTGCTAATGGTACCCTCTAGTGGACTTGTAGTAAATCATCCCACACTTTTTTCAGTCTGGATTGATTCAGACGTAGTACTACTGAAGGCCTAGCCATAAAATCCCCGGCCCGCCACTGCATTGTACAGTACCTTGCCTTTTTTTTAACTGTGATTGAAAAGGTTTCAGTTTGCAATATAGAATTAAAACGTTGGGTACATCACAGGGATCAAGCCGAAACGTCAAAGATCATAATTTGGAGGTCCTGCGGGTTTTCCCCAAGTCTCCCTGTTGCAACACACCTGCTACAAATGAACAATTTCAATGTCAGGCAGAGCTTGCTGACGATCTGATCATTTGAATCAGGTGTGTTGTAATGGTGAGACTTGGAAAACAAACAAGACTGCACCACTCCGGGAATTGAGTTTTGACAATTTGGCAACCAGTTCAGGTAAGGTGGATATTTTTAGTTTTTTTACATATGACTGACCAATGTAAAATGTTGAAAATTGCTTGCTCATTTTAACTAGAGAAATTTTTGGTTGAACAAATGTATTGGGTTTTTTTTGGGCGGGGGGGTCTCCTTAGGGTTTGGCTCAATGCTAGCGATGTTAAATATATTGACTGTATTATAAACAGGCCTGTTTAGCTTTCCATGTGGGTCGATGCGCGAACCTAGCATTGCTCGCAGAGCTTTTGAAAGATGACATTCTGGCTTTTTAGTTGAATGTCACCCCCAATAAGAAATGTTTGTGTTTATGCACATGCTGACATTTGAGATGCTGCTCTGTGAACCTTCCTTCGAGATCATTGGATTGGATGGCCACTATTTTATCTGACAGTTGCACACGCTCACGATCAAATCAAATCAAATCAAATCAAATCAAATGATCTCTTCTCCTGTTTGGTGATATATATTTTGTAATGTATTTCAACAAAGATTGACATTTTGATTTTAAATCAGACTTGCTATGACTTTATCGGCAGGGATAAAAATAATAATTATAACAATTACCAGTAAATAATAATAATGAAGAACAAAAAAACCCTAAATTACCACATTGTTCAAGTTCCTCTTTCTTTGTATCATTAAAAAAAATACAATTACTCTCATAGACCTAATTGTGAAATATATCAACCTGGAGAAGTTTGTATATGCAGAAGCCTTTTCATTCTTTTATTTTCAACATCTTTTATTTCGATTTTTTTTTTTTATTTTTTTTCCCCACTCATTCACTGCCAGACGATGTGCAAAAATGTGTCTACTCCAGTGCCAGGGTTTTTTGTCATTTTCAATCAAATTGCAAGACCCGCAGAATATTGAGATTTAGGGCTACATAAACATTCAATGCAGCGTAAGAAACATTAGACCCTCTTCTCTCATTAGAAAAAGAGTTAATTCCTAAGTTATATGGTTCTGCAGTTATCTGAGCTTGAAATGGGTGTGGCTTTACAAAATACAGTACAATACATCTTGATTTATATAGCTCTTTAACAACAGCTGAAGCTGTAACAAAGTGCTAACATGGACAAAAGTCAAATGGTGCCCCCTCGATGAAGGTAAAAACATTGCCGGTGTGACCAGCGCTTTTATCGGCCCTCCCTCGCTAGAAAAAACAAAACCCAAACACATTTGGGAATGGCGTTCCATGTGACAGTTTAAATTCCTGAATAAATTCGGGAATGGCAGTGAAAGAGTTAAATTCAATCTCATCGTCACTAAAATGTGGTTGTTGAAGTGGGCGGTGCGTATCCACCGTATATGTTAGAATTTTTTTTTTTTCATGTCACTGTCATGCCTACTTGACATCCGTATCCCACCATCCAAGCAACGCACGCTGGCTCACCCTCAGGTGCGCCACAGGGCTGGCCTTGTGATCATGTCCAGTTGCCAACATTTGACACGTACAGTAAAGTCTCGTTATATCGATACGCAAGGGAATCCGAAAAAAATATCGATATAACCGGGACTATCGATATATCCGATCCTGTGGGGGGGATGCGTAAATGCGGCATCTTTGTTATGGCATGTAATTTCATCATTGGGTTCATGGATTGCGTATCTAACATGTTTTTTTGTACAGTAGTGAAGTGAAAAATAAAGTTGTGCATAAAATAAAAACGTCTTTACACTTTTTAATGACTATTTCCTTTCAAAAATGCAACCAACCAATGCTAAATCGTCAAGTTCTATTCACACGAAGCCACGAACGCCAGCATGTACAATCATATGAAAAACAGTGATTGTTGCAAACAATAAAGATATCTGGATGCAACACAATTAAATACTGTACATGGATGAAAAACCAAAACTGCAACGTTTACATAACTTACGTGACGTTCGAGAGTGGCTGAATAGAATGCCGGCGCGCAGCTGTGACGTTACAACAGCTTTTTGACTGACTCAAGAAACACAAAAAGTGATGTTGGTTGCCCTTTAATGCACAGTATGGAATGTACAGTCATTTTCAAAATCATGACGCTTCAGCAGACAAAACAACAAACATTGTTGCAAAAAACGCTTGCATTCATGTAACAGTACATGTACATAACACTGCAATTAGTATGTATGTAAGCTATTTAAAAAAGTCATCAATCTTCTTCTGCTTCCCATTTTTATATTTTAATATGAACACTTCCATCTTGTTTAACGTTTCTAAAAAACCGGATGCATTTTCTACGGATTCAAAGAAAGATCGCGTGTCCGCAACCCCTTGCAACGCTTTTGTCGAAGTTGCAAAAGGTGTGCATTCAGTCGCTTCTTCTTCATCGTCATCAGCATCATCATCATCACGGTACTGTGGCATACTTGGCTTTGACCTCCGCTGCGATATCCGCATCTGATGAGCTTGGGAATGTCGCAATGTCTTTGTCGACTGCGACATACGATGCAATGTCGGCGACTTTTAGCTTTTCAGCCAACACTGCAAGAGGAATGTTGTCGTCATCCTCTTCGTTAGCTGCAGATGTTTCCTCACTGCACCCTGGATTTTCCAATTTGCAGTGACGGAAGCAGTTCTTGATGGTGTTTTCGGACACCGTGCTCCACGCTTTGGAAATTGGTCTGATGGCATCCAAAACAGTCCATTGTTGAAGACACACGAGCAGCCGTCTGATACACACGAGCTGCCGTTTGAAAATGGCGTCTGCTCGGGAGAGCTGCTCACGTAAAAAGATACGTGACCAAGTTGACCAATGGCGCGACGGATATATCGATGTAAACAACAAAAATGGCCGGCGGGGGATGAAAAGGAGCACCGAAATAACCGGATTATCGTAACAACCGGGTATCGTACTAAACGGTACTAATTATACATAAAAAGACTAGAAATGTGCAAGGGAAATGAAAATAATATCGCAATAAGCGGTACTATCGTTATAACCGATATCGATATAACGAGACTTTACTGTAACTCCAGTCAACCCTTAATGAGCAAAGTATTCTACACAAGTCAAGTTTAAGACGGCGTACGGGCGAGCGGGGGCGGGGGGCACACCCACTAAGAAGCTTTTGCTTCACACACACACACACACACACACACACACACACACACACACACACAGCCGTCAATCGGTCGAAAGCCAGAAGACCAAAGTCTTCCCGCCTTTGAGTAACTTGAAAAAAGGTCTCCTGGTGTTTTGGATTGAAGAAAGACGAGGGAATTGATGTGTGCGGCCTGAGAAAGGGACTCGGTTTTTAGGAGCCAGCCTGGGAGGTGTCCCCGCAATCTACCTTGGTCTATCTCATCTCCTCAGCCCTCTACTTAAGAGCAAAAGAGGGAAGCCAGGTGATGGAATGTTGGATAAAGAGAGAGCGAAAAGGCAAAGAGATAGAGAAGAGAGAGCAAGATGGAGAATATGAGGAGCAGCCCTCAGCATGTGTGCAGCAAGCTGCCTCTTGCAGCCCATTCAAAGCCGGCGTGTGTGTGTGTGTGTGTGTGTGTGTGTGTGTGTGTGTGTGTGTGTGTGTGTGTTCCTTCACAGATGTCCTTGAAAAGAACCCCCTCGGCTGTGTGAATCCCTGCTGCCACTACAGAACATTTGACAAGCAGCAGGCTCTTGTTAGAGCACTGTCAAATTAGAGCTGTGCGTGCGTGTGTTGAGTAAATGTCTGCGCTTGTGTGTGTGTGTGTGTGTGTGTGTGTGTGTGTGTGTGTGTGTGTGTGTGTGTGTGTGTGTGTGTGTGTGTGTGTGTGTGTGTGTGTGTGTGTGTGTGTGTGTGTGTGTGTGTGTGTGTGTGTGTGTGTGTGTGTGTGTGTGTGCGCGTGCGTGCGTGCGTGCGACAAAGTGTGCGAGTGTGTGTTTTTTTAGCCTGAGCACTGTCAAAAGTACCAAACAAAATGTGCATGTCACCTACCAAGACCGGTGTGTGTCTTGGGAGGTGATGAAGCGTCATGTTTCTTTGTCTTTTTTCTTATAGGTGGATGTTTGTAAACATATGCGTTCATTTAAAGGACAACCGACGTCACTTTTTTGTTTTTTAACTGACACCAGAAAAACGTTTTATAGCATCTAAAATACCCAAAACATGCAGTATGATATTTTTAGTCAAATGCAAAACACAATAAAAATGACTTAAAGTGTCCAAAATCTGCAAAAAAATTGACCTGCGAATTGGGCAGTCCCGCCCCCAGTTCGTGATGTCACGCCAAGATGTCTTGCATTGCTTGTGAATCGAAACAAGGGCTTCAGATTCGGAGAATATGCTTTCTTGTTACACATCCAGTTATGATTCAAATAGTTCTGAAGAGGAAAGCATACATGTTTGCAATCGATTTATTAATTTATTTGGGCAACATTGGGGGACAATCTCTCACAAAAAAAAGAAAGAAAGAAAAAGAAAGAAAGAAAAAAAAAAGAGGCACAAAATGGTGAGAAATTAATCAGCCCCTTTCCACAGGCAGATATATTCCTTCCATGGAATTTGCCTCCCTCTGCTGGCGGATTTTGGGTGTAAGACATGGTTTTCAAAAAAAAAAAACAGAACAGCAAAATACATTGACGTGATGGAAAGCCGCTACAATGCGTCTTTTTACGGTGAGGAGGCGGTCCTTTTCTGACGTCTCATCACCAACTCAAAAACAAGACTTCCTGAATGTTCAGTGCGAGTCTTAAAACGTAAAATATAGCTATATGCTGTGGAATCTTATTAAAATACACCCAGTAGAAGTCATTTGAAGCCATTTTACAAATTATGGACACAACTTGTCCGGAGACGTTGGTTGTCCTTTAAAAAAAAGGTTTATGTATTTATTTATTTATTCCAATCCTCTTTTATGTCAAAAATGTAGCGGGAGAACACATAAGCTTACCGTACAAACAAAAACATGTACTTAGCAACAACCTGTCAGGGGATTACTTGAGTGGAATTTTATGTAGTTGGATACACACTGTATAGGTAAATGCCCTCCCCCCACGAGCCGTATGTGGAACTACCGCGGCTTGGAATTGAAGCGGATTTACAGTATGTGAGACAATCTCTTTTAGTCAATGGATGCTACAGCTTCGTGTTTGCTTCCAAAACTTAGCATGTAGCAGGTGTGCACGTTCCACCGTGACGTCTCTGATCCACTGGTGAAAATGAGGCTTTCATCCTCTTTTATCTAGAACTGCTTCATGTCTTGTCTTTGTCTTGTACTCAAACATTATAGAGTACATGGGGAAAGTCGTTAAGATTGCACAACTGTCCATGTTTTTATGTTCCTGTTGTGTTTATTATTTTGCTTTGTGTTGACTATTATGTGAAGCGTTTTGTTACAGCTGCAGCTGTTGTGAAAGCACTATACAGGATAAATTAGGGTGTATTGTATTGTGTTTGGACAACACTGATATAGTATTAGGACATTGAATGCGTCACCGTATATTTTGTTGGACAATTTAGATTTTGTAGCATATCTGTCCGTCTAGCTAATAGCTGCCCTTATAAGTGATTACAATTCCCGTATAAAAGTTGTAGAATGCCGTACATTATTTGAACTAGAAAGAATGCTAACACAAGCGGAAACGCAGACAGTTTACCGCGCATGTCATGCTATTGTCAATCTGACCGTATGCAACGATAAAAAAATATGATTATTACTTTTGCTGGTTTGCCGTGACAATAGGAGCGATCGACGCCAGCATTGTCGTTGGCTAGCAGCAGTTGAGACCAACTGGATTTCAGCCAAAATAGTCTTCAAATTTTTTTGTATTTGCATCACAGAATTACTACGCGGCGGAGGCTAATGCTACCTTCCCTTCATTGAGAATAAAATATTCTGATTTATGAAGTTGCCAGCTGACTAATATCTTTCAAAGTTTTATCCAACCCCCCCTCCCTTATCTTGTGGCTGGGAGGCCGATTCATCTTCAAGAGTGATGAGGGGGCGGTTGCTCCCTATGCAAAACGCATTAAAGCTAAATGAGGAGTCTATTACTCAAATCTGCTGGATAATCCGTTAGCTAAAGACCGCCGGCCGCTAACTAAGCAGATTAAGACATGTCATTGCGACCTCCACCTGCTCGACAACGGTACACGATTTACATTCCCGGACGCAAATGTGCATGCACGCAAACGTTGGCCCCTCACATGCTTGCGCATTCTTAGTCGGGTAGATTGGCCCAAAAGTTGCGCCTGTGCGCATCGACACAGTTATGCTCTGCTTCCGCACCCCGCCACATATATACATACGCAGTCTCATTGCCAGTGCACTTCATAGAATTAATTCCCGACACACCACCCGCTCCTTATTTGCTGTTTCTTGTGTGTGTGAGTGTGTGAGGGAGAGAAAGAGGGATGCACAGGGGACTCATGAAGAGGCCATGTTTGCATGAACGCGGGCAATTCATCATGCCTTGATTAACACGCAAGCTCACCCTCCCTCTTGTTCTCGCTTGCTTTCGGTCGTGTGGTGATAATTACAAATTATTTATTCCTCCTGGTTAATTGGCTCATATTGTTTCCTTTTTTTCACGCGGAGACATTTTTAACAAAGGCCCCATACACCACTCTGAAAAAAAGTCACATGTTGCGACATCAATAAATTTCCTTGACACCTTATCCATTGTAAATCATTAAATATTTCATTTAAAATAAAAATCTCATATGGCACAGTGAACAAGACATTGCATATGCGGAAGTGCAATAATTGTAAAACATTTTATCGAGAGTTATGTGATGTATGTTCTGTTTTGATGTCCGGAACAGATGATGTTCAATGTACTTTTTGTTTATAAAAAAAAAATCAATAAAAAGTTTAAGAACAAAAAAAATCTTCTTCCTGTAAGATTTGTGTATATGTATGTACGCATATATATATATATATATATACAGTAAAGTCTCGTTATATCGATATCGGATATATCGATAGTCCCGGTTATATCGATACTATTCCTATGCACGCACGGAGAAAATTACATGCAAACAGGGTCAGATATATCGATAGTCCCGGTTATATCGATACTATTTCTATGCACGCACTGAGAAAATTACATGCAAACAGGGTCGGATATATCGATAGTCCCGGTTATATCGATATTTTTTCGGACTCCCTTGAATATCGATATAACAAGACTTTACTGTATGTATTACTCACACAGTAAAGTCTCGTTATATCGATATCGGTTATATCGATAGTACCGCTTATTACGTACTATTTTCATTTCCCTTGCACATTTCTAGTCTTTTTATGTATAATTAGTACCGTTTAGTACGATACCCGGTTATGACAATAATCCGGTTATTACGGTGCTCCTTTTCATCCCCCGCCGGCCATTTTTGTTGTTTATATCGATATATTCGTCGCGCCATTGGTCAACTTGGTCACGTGTCTTGTTACGTGAGCCGCCATCGGTCGCGCCATTGGTCGACTTGGTCACATGATCCGCCATCGGTCGCGCTATTGGTCGACTTGGCCGTGTGACTTTGTCACGTGTCACGCCATCAGTCGCGCCATTGGTCGACTTGGTCAGGTGACTTGGTTACGTGCCCAGCTCCCGTGTAGCAGAGCCATTTTCATTTTCAGACGCTAGCTCGTGTGTAGCAGACGAGATTGAAGTGTTTGTGTTAAAAGGTAAAAATGGGAAGCAGAAGAAGATTGATGACTTTTTTAAATTGTATACATAATACAGTAAGATGTAAGCGTTGCAGTTCCCTGTTGTGTTATGTACATGCCCACTGTACTGTATATGAATGCAATCGTTTTTTGCAACAATGTTTGTTTTGTCTGCTGAAGCGTGATGATTTTGAAAATTAACATTCCATACTGTGTATTAAAGGACAACCAATCTCACTTTTTATTCAAATGCAAAACACCAATAAAAATGACTTCACGCCAAGACGTCTTGCATTGCTTGTGAATCCAATGGCTTCAGATTTGCATAATATGCTTTCTTGTTACACATCCAGTTATGAATACGATTCAAATACACTGTAGAGGAAAGCACTGAAGAGGAAAGCATACATGTTTGCAATCGATTAAAGAATTATATGTGCCATTTTGAGGCAACATTGGGGGAACATGTCTCACCCAAAAAAAAAAAAATGCACAAAATGGCGAGCTCATGGCCAGCTCCGTTTCTTATATGGCGCTTGGATGCCCTCTTTTGGCGGCTTTTGTTAATGCAGTTCGGCGCAGGATGGATATATCGACACTACGGTTATATTGACATTTTTTTAACTCCCGAGAATATCGATATAACGAGACTTTACTGTATATATATATATCTTACAGGAACACGTTTTGTTTTCCTGCATGGCTATTTGTGTGCTGTTACCGGCGTTACAATATATGTGACGATCAGTCATGCAGCATGCAAACTAATCACAATATTGATATTTTGCACCGACTCTAATGTTATCATCGGAAACACTTTTGACTACGCCAGCTGGTGCCTCCACTGTGAACTAATGCAACAAAGGAAAAGCTTGGGGGCGGGTGAGGCAGGAGTTGGTTGGGCTGGAGGGGGGGAGCAAACCTTGAGGTCGAAACAGAATCACACACCGCAGCTGCTTCACTCAAGCTAATGGACCTACTCGGACCTCCTTTGGTTTAATCCCGCACCCACCATGAAAACCAGGGGGAAGGAAACCTTTTTTTACTCAGGGGCAAACGTGAAAAATTCTATTTCCAGACTTTTATGGGTTTATGGGTTATGAGGTGGGTTAGCACATCCGTCTCATCGCGCAGCTGTCCAGAGCAGTGGCGGGCGGTGCATGTCACCCCGAGGCCTTCAGTAGTGCTACTTCTGAATCAATCAGCTGGGAGTGTGGTGTGATATTACTACACCCCCACTAGAGTATGCAGTTGGTCAGGAAATAACTTGTGACTTGAAGAAACGTAAGAAATATTGTCATTAAACCTTCAATTTTTTACTATGAATGTCTACGTTTGTGATAACCTCATAAAATTGTAATATTTGTTGCTATTTTTCTTAGCTTCAGAGCTGTCCAACCTCAATGAAATCCATCTATTCTTGAAAAGTCTGTATTAAATTGTTTTAACAATAAATCTCAAACCAAATCCATTTCTTCTCCTCCTTCAGCCATTGTGGGTTGACAAAACCGTTATTAAATCAACCCAAAAATATTTTTACTTATGTAGCTCGCTACAGACACTGTGCTAGCTCCGGCCAATATGCTCTTATCACCTAGCGGCTAGTGATACTATGATTGGCTAGTGACTAGCCAATCATAGTTTGCAAAAACCCTGGCGTTGCCAGCGCCTTCCAGCAGGTCTTGAGTTGCCAACTCCAACTCTCATTGGTTCATGCAACTGTTTCATCAACATAGATTTATGTTCCAAGGCCCGCAGGACTGATTGTGAAGGCGTCCAGGTAGATTTCTGAAATGCGATTGGCTAAAGGCTTAAATACAAAAACACACACAGGAAGCAGCACAACAGGGGAAAAGCATTGAAAGGAAGCTGAAAGACAATTTTGAATGATTTTATAAAAATTCATGGAAAAAATTCATGGACAAAATATAACTCACATTAGTCATTCAGATATTTTTAGGATAGCAGAGAAGGCCTTGTCGGCCCTGATGGCCCACCACTGGTCCAGAGTATGATTCCACAACCGGCCTTTCAGCAGGGCATTTGCAAATTCTCCCTGGTTTCCTCCCACATTCCTAAAACAAAGATTTCAGGCTAATGGAGCACTCCAAATTGTCCCGAGGTGTGATTGTATACCCGAATGTTTGTTTGGCTATGCGTCGCCTGTGATTGTCACATTACGGTTTGCGACCAATGGGTGCCACTAGAAGGCCCCACCTGCAGCTGCACAGTTGTTGGTTGTTTTAATCAATGGCAGTTAAAATGAATCCCGCATGACCATTCATTGTTTGTTTCACCTTGTCATGGTTTCCCTCATGGTTTTGTTTGCTACTTTGAACCTTTTTGTTCTGATGACTTTGTTATTTGAGGTTTTGTTCCAGCCGACTTTATTTAATACAATGTGTCAGATACACCCTGCTGCTCCCTCCTGCCTGCCTTTTTGGGGTCCACCACCACCTTGCAAATCATAACAGCGAGTGGCTCATGACCGGTTTAGGGTGTCCCACACACACTGCCCATAAACAGCTAGGATAGGCTCCAGCATGCCCTGCAACCTGAGTAAAAGCTCAATATAAAATGGATGGTTGGATATTGTATGCAACAATCATGAGCAACAAAACTACTATTTTATATTTTTAAAAAAGTTTTAAAAATCCTTTTTTATTAAACGCCGCAATTTTGAATCAATTCATGTGATTCGAAGCCCAGCTGAAGACAATATGCGGTTGTCCTGTTCGGGTGTCCCCATCACGCCCGCCCTTGGAGCGGGATGACCTATGCTGGGCCCATCTTGTTTCCAATGGCCGTTTGTTACTAATTAATAGACTGAAGGCCATTTTGTCAGGCTGAATGGAACACAAACTACATGCATTAAACATGACTGGACCTCCTTGTACTGCCAGAGACACAAAGTCTAAAAGATGGAGAGGAGGAGACAAATGGAGACGATTAAAAAAAAAAGTATGGGCACCGATAAAATGTGGCTTTTCAAATACAAAGTCCACAATTTGGCACAGCGTTCAACGAGAACCAGTTGTGTGGCTAAAATATAAGTCTGCAGTAGCCCATTTACAGAAATTGAAATACTGGAATTAAAATAATCATCAATGTCCATCCACCCATCCATACCTTTACCAATATGCTTATATAAGTTACATATATCATATATGCTTTTTTATACTTGCACTATGTACAGTTCCTATGAAACATTTTTGCACAAAAGTACTCTGACATTTCTAGTATGCTTAGAATACTTAGTTTTTATATTTTCAACCCCCCCCCCCCCCCCTTTTAAATTGCTGCTCTGGATTGCAAATTTCCCCATTGTGGGACTATTAAAGGCTTTCTGATTCTAAAATTGTGCCTAAAGATGGGTGTAGCTCTTCGGGAGTTGACTGGACATACAAACGCGCAAACACACACGCACTAGCAGAAGTTAATGTATAAATTGCCATTATCGATGCTGCCGCCGGTGGCAGTGGCACCCCCACCAAGATCACCTCAGCTGACAAAAGTTAATTTGCGCTAATGATGCTTTACTCCTCTCATTATCTTAAATCATCGTCCCTTTCCTCCCTGCCCTCCCTTCTCTCCCGCCTTTTCCTTCTTGCACAGAAAGCAGATGAGAAATGCAAATAGAAAAGTGCATTCAAGTGAACCACTGACAACGCGTGTGAGAATGCCGAGTAACAATTCAGAGTTTGTAACGGTGTATGATGGAAGTTGATGTTATCTGTTCCCAGCTCTCTATTTCTGCATGAGTACTATGAAATATTTCAAAGCATGGTATAATCACCGAAAATCATTTAAGATCTTTTTTTTGATGAGCAGATGGCGATGCCTACGCTCAAGCGTTTTTACTGTACAATCGGCGAACGAGTTGTATTTATGTCGTGGGCTTAAGTGGTGGACTTTAACAACAATGCTGTTGAAGTCTAACACATATGGAATGTTTGATGAATGAATTAAATGTTTACAATGCAAATTGGAATATTATTGCAACGTGCGTGGACTAAGCTAATGCGGATTTTATTGTACATGGTTGAATGTAGACCCAAATAATACTGCAGAACGGTATGGAAAGCACCCGTTTGAATTTTTGAACAAAGATAGGTGTATAAGGCGCACACCCAATAAATGGTGTATTTTCATTTTTTCCATAAACAAGGTGCAAAAGACTATTAGGCGCACCTTCAATTGAATGAAAACATGTTTTGAAGTATAATATGTAAGACTTTAGTTTGCTGACGAAGTTTCTTGGATAAGAAGCGAAACGTCCGACACCTTCACAGAAGTACTGATGACGGCTGAAGAAACCTTTTCATCGATATAATATGTAAATATATAAAAGTTTTCCAAATAAACAGCACACCCCTTTATAAGATGCTACAGTCGAGGCTAGGGTAATGCACGACTTCTTCTACAGGGGGAAATTGAGTCGGTGGCTGCTAAAAGTAGTTGCAAGACCTGTTGTGCGTCAATTTTACTTCACATATAAGGCGCACCTGCGTATAAGGCTCAGGGTCTTTTTTTTTAAGAAAATGAAGGCTTTTGGGTACACCGGACAATACAGTACTTATTTTTTCTATTTATATATATAATATATATATATATATTTGTAAGACCTTATAATTTTTTTACAAAATCTTGAAATGGCCCCACCTTACCTCTCTGACCTCCCTCCACCTTTAATGGTCACATACACACACAGATGCACAAGCCTACTCCTCCACCATGATGCCGGGAGCAGGCCATGCGAGTGATGATCACTCACTATGAAGGGGTGAGAGAGCAGGAAGTAGCTTTCATGATGGATCAAAAGGTTACGTAGCAACCAGGCGAGGGGCTTTCCCGCATGACAGAAACATTCCTCAAAAAGGACAGCGGCCAAAGAGATCAGTCCTCCAAATAGACAGCGTCCAGTATCTTGGCTGATGTGTTTGCCTCATCTTAAGACATCCTGTCTGTCTGTGTCTTCATCTTCATCACTTTCACCCTGATCTGCCCCTGATGCTCTCCGCTAATCCTGATTCCACTTGGTTTCAACCTGGCATGTTTCCCATAAACGTCACTCCATTGAGGGGTTTGGAGGAGGGGAGGTCATTTTATGATATACGGCCATTTTAACTTTATGGATGTGGTTGACAGGCATTGTTTGTACGTAAAACGTAAAATATAGCTATATGCGGTGGAATCTTTGGAAAATATGGTCATTTAAGATCTATTTTTATATTTTTTTGTGATAAATAGTATGACAACCATTTACACCAAAGAAGTACCTGTAATTATCTATTTAATTGTACAAAATGGCTTTCATCACTCAATGTACCCAATTACAATAAGCCTGTCACAGCTGCAACCAGCAGACAGGTGTACATTGTGAAAAAATACAAAATAGCTCAGTTGTTAACAAAATACACTCAACTTTTACTCCATGTGTTGAGCTATTGTTGTGATATGATTACAAGACAGTAAAGATCGCAGAGAAAGGGTGGACTTGTGTGACTTCATCATCATACACACGCACATGGATACACGCGGACACACACACACACAAATGTAGTTCCTATATATATATATACAGTAAAGTCTCTTATATCAATATCGATTTATATCGATAGTACTGCTTATTACGATACTATTTCTATGAACGCAAGGAGAAAATTTACATGCCGCAGGATCGGATATATCGATAGTCCGGTTATATCGATATTTTTTCAGACTCCCGAGAATATCGATATAACGAGACTTTATATATATATATATATATATATATATATATATATATATATATTTGCGTGTGTGTCTGTGAATATGTTTTGGATCGACTTCAGGGAAAGAGACAATGTAAACATATCAGTTTAGAAAGGTGGAAAGTCATCAAGAGGTGACAAGATGGTTGCAAGTTAAGTGATTGTATAACCTCATGTTTTTTTTTTCAATTGTTTGGTTTTGCTTGTGCTGGTGAGAAGCGCGCGACGGCTTCCAGGAAGGTATCTAATCAAACGGCCAAAACATATTAAAGGTAATTTTCTGGCGAAGCAAATTCCTTTGCTCTGGGCCTCCAATCCATGTTAAACAGACAGCTGACCTTTAGTGTCTGATTTCATAAAGAGGGGCAAAATCAAATTAGGCCTGGACAGGAAAGGTCAAACGCAAACGCAGTTGCGCCGCTAGCCGGCTGGAATTACGCGGCACGGCTGCAGCTGTGCGGAGTGCTACCCTGAACATGCCTGAGTGTGTGTCATGGGTGTTCTGCGGTTGGGAAGGGGAGGGGGGGTTGTTGGTGCTGATGGCAGTTAGCCTCTGTGGCCTCTGGAGCCGTTAGCAGAAAGGGCAACATTTCTGACATGGGTGCCGTGCTCCCTTTTTATGACCCGGTGACCACATAAAACGTGCGTATGGGTTAGTGTGGTTGTGGCTACACTTCCTGAGGGCATCTCATCCTGGAAGGGGATGTGAAATGTATTTTTTACAAGACTGTCACGGTCCAAATAAATCCAGCGATCTTTCCAGCTCTTCAGGCTACACCAACGATTTAATGTGAAACCAAGAAGATGGAATTAGTGAATTAGATGAAATTAGATGTGAATGACAACAATTGTACACAAAAGCGGTGCTGACCATGTAAACAAATACAACCGAAAGTTTAGTTTGGTAACAAGCACAAGGAGGCGGTCAACACCCCCCCTGTTTACAATATGGAGGTGCTAAACCTGTCGACATCATAACTGCTGCGGGTGTTCGTGTGTACGCATTAATACCACCTTGTGCCCCACCACTTTGGTGTCACATGCCTCATCTCCAGGCAGTGTGGCTTACAAGACCCTCCGGCAGAGAGAAGGGGGGAGAAGAAAGAGGGTGGGGTTGCAGTGGGGTGCCTGAAGAGGAGTGAGAAGGGGGACTGTAGTGAAGGCATGACAGACACGTGGAGGGTGTGTGCTTCAGTGCTCTGAACAAATTAACTCAATCTTGTAGTTGTTGTTGATTCAGTAGCTCGTTTTTTTTTGATTTTTTTTTACATTTTTTTTGTCCGAGCACCTTTTCCCTGTCGACTTCAAGATGTAGGCTAACTGTGTGTGTTAAGGCAATTTGCTATACAAACACATTTTAAACATCTTTTCATTTCCTTACACATCATTTTATGTTCTCGGACTTCCTGTCATGATGTCACATTCTGTCCTCTTTATATCGTTCAATTGTCATGACGTCACATCCTGTCCGCTCATTACAAAAGCTCTCCCAAACAGCTCTCTCGCTCTCTCTCTTCTCCCCTCGCGTCTCGACCATCTGCGCGAGCTCCATTATGTCCCGTCCCAAAGATTAAATAATCGTTTTATTCTTACTTTTGATTCCTGCCTCATTAATAATGGCCCTAACAGTGTGCATTGGTGGACATTTTGTTCTTTTGAGTATATTTTTGAGCCACGCACTGAGAAATAACATTTGCGCCGTTGTGGGTGTGAATACAGCCGACTTCCTTCCTATCCAATGCTGTTGCCACTTGTTAGAGTTGACATTAAGAAATAATAGAAACTCACACGAAAAGGAGGGAAGACGTCTCTTTGTCAATTGTTTTACTTGCAAGGTGACTAGACAAGAGAGTACAGGGTACAGCGTTCTCACCTATTCTAGACAATCTTGATATCTTTCAATCTGTCTTCACTTTTATTACAGTGACTGGCCTTGGTAGATACAATATACCATAGATAGATAGAAACATTCTTTTACACTAATCAAAGTACTTGTGGCACTTGGAACTTCCCCGCAGACCTCTGGTCACTCCGCCATCCAGTCGTTGAAAGTGAGCTGAGAAAAACATGCCACCAGTGTTTCCTCCATTCCTTCTTCAATAGTACCATCTTCACAGCACACATTAAGAACTTCGCACCAACATTAAATGTATAGTTAGTTGAATGATTAAGTGGGAACGTGAAAGACAAAGAAGAAAGGTGACTATGTTTACTTGTATGAGTATTTCATTATAAGCGTAAGCATTCTTCATTGCGAGCATAATCAATGTATCATAAGCAAATGTTTGATAACTAAAAACAATCAACCTAACACGACGCTAATACCTTTTAAAGGAAAAATCGACAAAATTTTTTTTGTTTCCTAACTGACACCAGAAAAATGTTTTCTAGCATCTAAAATACCCAAAACACGCAGGCTGATATCTTAAGTCAAATGCAAAACACCAATAAAAATGAGTTGAAGTGTCCCGAAACTATACTTCAAAATGACCTCAGAAAGTTTCAGTTTCAGAAGGTCCCGCCCCCTTATTTGTGACGTCACGCCAGGACGTCTTGCCTTGCATCAAGAATCAAAAAAATGGCTTCAGATTCGGAGAAGATGCTTTCTTGTTACTCATCCAGTTATGAATATGATTCAAATAGTTCTGAAGAGGAAAGCATAAATGTTTGCAATTGATTAAAGAAATTCTCCAGTATCAATTCGAGCTGTCAGGACTCCAATGTAGCGTCCAAGAAAATGCACAAGTTGGCGCCCAAGCTCCGTTGCAAATGGGCTGATTTGTCTGCTGGGCATTTGTGTCAACTAGTATCAAATAGTAGTCTTGGTGCAACACACGAAGCACCATCGCGTTATTTATGTTTTTTCCTTCTAATTTGTCCATCAACACGGATCAACACGAAGTTTTCAGACCTAACAAAGTACCCAAAATGCATTGTGTGTCGCTTTCTTGGTCAAGGGCGTTTCAGACGTGACGTCACGTCAGGCATCGTCATCAACTCAAAAACAAGACTTCCGGAATATTCAGTGCGAGTCTTAAAACGTAAATTAGAGCTAGTATATGCGGTGGAATCTTTGTAAAATACGCTCAGTAGAAGTCATTTGAAGTGATTTTACAAATTATGGACACAACTTGTCCGAAAGGATTGGTCGGTTGTCCTTTAAATTCAGTGCAGGAAGGCAGCATTGTATCCTTTGTACTTGGCAGAAGCTGAAGTGGACTCGCTGGAGTCCGTGCAGATGACTGAAGTGCGCAAAGGGTGTTGCACAGACACCTATCATGACTATTTTATCAAATCAAGTCCAAAAAAAGTCCCAAGCCATACTGGACAGTGGAGGACTTCAAATTTATTGTATTGACCTAAAAAGTCTCCAATGTGTTGCTCTTGTAGAACAGTTGAAATTCAAAGTGAACAAAGTTATCGTAGTAGGTCACGCCAAATGTCAGACAGCTACCTTTTTTTTAGGCTTAATTTCCCATGATGATGATGGTAATGATCAAGCGGACAACATGCTCAGAAACAATTAGCGCTGACTGCTGAAGTGGACATTTTCTCTCATTGGAACATCAAAGGCCAGGGCATAAATAAGTCCCCTTGTCAGCGATTGCCAAGTGACAGCTAATGACTCCTATTAATATGCAAAATAGCCGCCATATTTCTTTGCTTTTCTGCCTGCTTTCATGTACTTGTACGGAAGAACACTTCTAATTCCCACTCAATTATGTTCGTTTCAATGTTCATTTGTATGCAAATTGAGGACCCCGTTGGTTAAGTTGACCGAACCTGGCATCTGATAACACAGAGAACATTTTTTTTCCCGCATCATGTCGATCGCCAGCCTTAACCTGAGAGATCCCGTTTGTTGAATTGACCTTTTTGATGGTGTTGCCAAGCCTCAATCATAGAATTACACATTTGCCAGGAATGTTATCAAATTTACTGGAGATTAGATGAGCTTTTATTTGTCTCACAGTGGAGACATTTACATTTCATAGCAGCAAAAACAAATTACAGGAGCTGCTGTAATGGCAGCCACTCTCGCGACGCTATCTTGAAATCAAAAACAAAAGAAATCATAGAAAGGATCATACAAATACATGACATTTATATCAGGGGCATTGGATTACGTTACTAACGTAATGTGTAACTTGTAACTGTATAGGAAGGCATTTTCTAAGTTACCCCTCCAACCTCGTCTTGTCGTATCCAAGTATGAAAGTTTCAGTCTCACAATTTCTTTGATTTCAAGTTGGTGGTTGCGTCGTCGTTTTCCCCTGACCGCGGAGTGTTAAATAACCTTTTCATTTGAGTACCAAATGATGAAAAGCACAGATAAATCCCAATCTTAAAGTTGATCCGGCTCTTATCTAGCGCAAGGTGCGGACTTGCAGCAATGAAACGGAGAGCTCATCACTTTGCCACCTATCACCCGTAAAATTCACACCTACGGTTTAGCAAAGCAAGCCCGCTACTGTAAATGATTCCTTGATCCATCATTCTGCTGCGATATGATCTCCCGGCCTGTTGATTAGATGCTTATTGGAGTAAGGAGCAACGATATCAATATGATCAAGGGGGAGAAAAGGTTGAGCATGATGGAGATGCAGAGAGGATGGTGAGGAAGCGACACACACCTAACTTGCCGGCTATGATGTGCTCATCATTGCAGCCTCATTAATACCACTAAAATATATTGGTGACATTGAGCAGCCATTACAGCAACCATCAGCAGTTAATGAACAGACAGAGTCCACGGCATTGCCGCGACATTCATGATCACCGGATTGGAAGTGATGGTGCGGATTAATAATTGCTTTCTCACACAGATATTTTGGATGATGAATGACGGGATCGATTCGGGAGAGGAGGCACTGGTCTTGTGTGTGTGTGTGTGTGTGTGTGTGTGTGTGTGTGTGTGTGTGTGTGTGTGTGTGTGTGTGTGTGTGTGTGTGTGTGTGTGTGTGTGTGTGTGTGTGTGTGTGTGTGTGTGTTTTAAGTGGTGGGCTGACACGAGCAAAAGTGCATAGACCAGCAGCATAGCTTCGAAAGTCAATGTTTGGTCAGAAAGAGCAGTGTGGTGAAAATTGATCTTTTTTTTAATTTGGGAGTCTGCAAATGTTTGTTGTAGATGTATATTAAAAAAGATATCTAGATATATACACGTATACACACACACACACACACACAAGACCAGTGCCAGTCCCGGTTATATCGATATTTTTTCGGACTCCCTTGAATATCGATATAACGAGACTTATATATATATATATATATATATATATATATATATATATATATATATATATATATATACAGTAAAGTCTCGTTATATCGATATTCAAGGGAGTCCGAAAAAATATCGATATAACCGGGACTATCGATATATCCGACCCTGTTTGCATGTAATTTTCTCCGTGCGTGCATAGAAATAGTATCGATATAACCGGGACTATCGATATATCCGATATCGATATAACGAGACTTTACTATATATATATATATATATATATATATATATATATCGAGAGAGATAAGATCATGGCAAGAATGAAAACTGGGCAACTAAGAAACCGATTACAACGGCTATGTGACGTACCACCTGAAAGTCTCATGGAAATTGTGAATGCAGCACTGAGAACGATCCCGACCGGAACGATCACGGAAACTAATGAGCTGATATACACCTCAGCATCAGTGATCCGAGAGATGCTCGGCTACAAGCACAACCATGAGAGCCACGAGATTCATTACCCACCATGGAAAAGACGGTTGGAGGCCAAGATCAAGGCGGCTCGGAAAGATGTGTGTGTGAGATCCAGAGAGGTGTGAATAAAAGGCCAATACCCAAGAGGTACATGCAGATAACCATACCTGAAGCACTCGAAACTGCCAAACAAAGGCTCCAGGCCTTGTTCAGTCGCCTAAAGAGGTACACGAAAGAGAATGAGGCCAGAAGAATAAACAGGCTGTTCGCAACACAACCTGCGAAAGTGTACGCTCAGTGGCAGGGTTCTAACAGCAGAGCAAACCCTCCAAGGCTGGAAACTGAAAGATACTGGAAAGGCATATGGGAGAAGGAGGTCGCACATAACAGCAGTGCACAATGGCTGGTGACTCTGAAAGAGCAGCACAGCAACCTCCCTGAACAGAACCCAGTTACCATCACAGCGGCAGATATACAAGGAAGAGTCTCAGGTATGAAAAACTGGACGGCACCAGGCCCGGATATGGTCCACACCTACTGGCTAAAGAAACTCACAGCTCTCCACGAGCGCCTAGCAGCACAAATGAACCAGTTGCTGATGGATGGGACTCACCCAAGATGGCTAACCAAAGGGCGAACAATCCTGATCATGAAGGATTCCTCAAAGGGTGCAGTTCCTTCCAACTATCGGCCAATAACCTGTCTCTCCACAACATGGAAGCTCATGTCAGGCATCATTGCGGCTAAGATAAGTGGACACATGGATCAATACATGAGCAAAGCACAGAAAGGCATTAGTAGAGATACTAGAGGTGCCAAACATCAGCTGAACAGTCGCTCAAGACTGCAGGTCCCGACATACCAACCTGTGCACAGCCTGGATTGATTACAAGAAAGCATATGACTCGATGCCACACACATGGATCAATGAATGCTTGGAGTTGTATAAGGTCAACAGGACCCTGAGAGCCTTCGTTGCAAACTCGATGAGGATGTGGAAAACCACACTTGAAGCCACTAACGCAAGTGTCCATCAAATGTGGCATATATCAAGGTGATGCACTCTCCCCACTGCTGTTCTACATAGGACTGAACCCCCTCAGCCAGATAATCGCCAAGACAGGCTATGGATACCGCCTCAGAAATGGAGCTACGATCAGGCACCTCCTCTACATGGATGACATAAAGCTGTATGCTAAGAGCGAAAGGGACATAGACTCCCTGATCCACACAACCAGGATCTACAGCAGTGACATCGGAATGTCATTCGGGCTGGGGAAATGTAGTCGGATGGTGACTAAGAGGGGCAATGTAGTCCACACTGAAGGGGCCTCACTCCCTGAAGGAACAATAGCAGACATTGAAAACAGCTACAAGTACCTCGGTATACCACAGGCCAATGGCAACCTCGAACTAGCAACAAGGAAAGCGGCGACGACCAAATACCTCCAGCGAGTGAGGCAAGTCCTCAGAAGCCAGCTCAATGACAAGAACAAGACCCAGGCAATAAACAGCTATGCCCTGCCAGTGATCAGATACCCTGCAGGAATAATAAGGTGGCCAAAGGAAGAGATTCAGACCACGGATGTTAAGACCCGAAAACTCCTCACCATGCACGGAGGGTTCCATCCTAAGTCCAGCACCCTGAGACTGTACACAAGCCGTAAGGAAGGAGGCCGAGGACTCGTGAGTGTGAGAACCACTGTCCAGGATGAAACATCCAAGCTCCATGAATACATCAAAGAGAAGGCTCCAACGGATGATGTACTCAGAGAATGTCTCAGACAATGGGGAGCAGAGGATGAGGTGATGGAAGAGGGACAATCATGGGAGGAAAAGCCCCTACACGGGATGTACCACCGAACCATAACTTAAGTGGCTGATCTCAAGAAGCCCTATCGGTGGCTAGAGAGGGCTGGCCTAAAGGACAGCACCGAGGCACTCATCCTGGCTGCTTAAGAGCAGACTCTGAACACCAGAGCTATAGAGGCACGGGCAATACCACACCAGGTGAGACCCAAGGTGTAGGTTGTGCAAAGAGACACCTGAGACAATCCAACACATAACTGCAGGGTGTAAGATGCTGGCAGGGAAAGCCTACATGGAGCGCATAGTCTACCGAAACATCTGTGTGGAGTATGGACTGGAAACCCCATGGTCAAAATGGGAAACACCTCCCAAGGTAGTAGAGACTTACCGAGCAAAGATCCTGTTGGACTTCCAGATACAGACTGACACGATGGTAATGGCCAACCAACCAGATAACGTGGTCATAGATAAAGGGCAGAGGAAAGACGTTGTCGTGGATGTAGCGATCCCGAGTGATGGAAACGTCAGAAAGAATGAACATGAGAAACTCGAGAAATACCAAGGGCTGAGACAGGAGCTGGAGAGAGCCTGGAAGGTAAAGGTGACAGTCTTGCCTGTGGTGGTCGGAGCACTCGGGGCAGTGACCCCCAAACTCGACGAGTGGTTGCAACCGATCCCGGGAACAACATCGGATATGTCGGTCCAGAAAAGTGCAATGCTGGGAACAGCACGGATACTGCGCAGAACCGTCAAGCTTCCTGGCCTCTGGTAGAGGACCCGAGTTAAAAAAATTGGGGACAGACACCACCCATGGGGGGTGAGACAAAGATTTTTATTTTCTATATATATATATCGATATCCAAGGGAGTCCGAAAAAATATCGATATAACCGGGACTATCGATATACCCGACCCTGCGCCGAACTGCAAAAGAGGGCAGCCAAGCGCCATATAAGAAACGGAGCTGGCCATTAGCTCCCTTTTTTTTTGGGGAGATGTTCCCCCAATGTTGCCTCAAAATGGCACATATAATTCTTTAATGATTGTAAACATGTATGCTTTAATCTTCAGAACTACAGTGTATTTGAAACATATTCATAACTGGATGTGTAACAAGAAAGCATATTATCCGAATCTGAAGCCATTGTTTGGATTCACAAGCAATGCAAGACGTCTTGGCGTGAAGTCATTTTTATTTGCATTTGAATAAAAAGTGACATCGGCTGTCCTTTAATACACAGTATGGAATGTTAATAATTTTCCAAATCATCGCGCTTCAGCAGACAAAACAAGAAACATTGTTGCAAAAAACGATTGCATTCATATACAGTACAGTGGGCATGTACATAACACAACAGGGAAACTGCAACGCTTACATCTTACTGTATTATGTATACAATTTAAAAAAGTCATCAATCTTCTTCTGCTTCCCATTTTTACCTTTTAACACAAACACTTCAATCTCGTCTGCTACACACGAGCTAGCGTCTGAAAATGAAAATGGCTCTGCTACACGGGTGCTGGGCACGTAACCAAGTCACCTGACCAAGTCGACCAATGGCGCGACTGATGGCGTGACACGTAACCAAGACACGTGACCAAGTTGACCAATGGCGCGACCGATGGCGTGGCACGTGACAAAGTCACACGGCCAAGTCGACCAATAGCGCGACCGATGGCGGCTCACGTAACAAGACACGTGACCAAGTTGACCAATGGCGCGACGGATATATCGATATGAACAACAAAAATGGCCGGCGGGGGATGAAAAGGAGCACCGTAATAACCGGATTATCGTCATAACCGGGTATCGTACTAAACGGTACTAATTATACATAAAAAGACTAGAAATGTGCAAGGGAAATGAAAATAGTATCGTAATAAGCGGTACTATCAATATAACCGATATCGATATAACGAGACTTTACTGTATATATATATATATATATATATGTATATATATATATATATGTATATATATATATATATATATATATATATATATATATATATATATTGTGTGTATGGTGTGTGTTTTGTTCCATTTGTCCACTCTCAAAGGACACATTTCGTCAGTCCATGGCGTAAAGATTAATGACTATTGATCAACCATGTACTGGATGTATAGATCTGTTAAGTATATAGATAAGGCATTTATTATGGGACACCTCCATCCAATATATATGGAGCCGCTATGTTATATATAGATTCAGCTCAGACAGGTTTATAGCACATCACCTGGATCCGTACTCAAATGCTGCTCGAGGCCTCGAGAGAAACTTTCTTTTGTTTTTCAACCACTCCATCAAAGTCATGTTTCTTTGTGTGAGTGTGTGTGTGTGTGTGGGGGGGGGGGGGGGGGGGTGCGTCTAAAAAGGGCCATGAGAGTTCTCATCATATTCAATTTAATCGTATCAACAATAAACCCACCTACTCCATTTAATTTACACACATACAAAATGGGATCCATCCCTCCCGACATCAGTGACCACCCGTCGTCAGTATGCATCGATGATAAAGCGACATAGAGCTGCATCGCAACAGAGGGAGAGGAAGCCGCCCCTCGCTCTCAGATTAAAGAAAGCCTCAGTTTCCGCAGGGACAATAGGGAAGAATTACCATATGAATTTGACCACGGCCTCTTAAAACCATCAATCTCCCCACGCCGAGCGCCATGATGCCAGATAACCCCCCGAATATCCCCTCTTAACCTCAATTTCTTAGGATGTATTCAGCCACGCTCGCTGCCAGGCGAGGGCGAAGGAGTTGTGAAAGCAGGAGGCGTTCAAGTTGCCTTCCAACTGACTGGCCCCCTGCTGGCCCATGTTTATCCTCGGACCCTCTGCCCGAAACATGTCACAATGCAATGAATCACATTAACTGTTTTAACACTTTCGGATTATTTTTTGCCACAATTTCCCCAAATTCCAGAGAAATGTGTGCCCATAATTTCTTAAATTAGAAAATTTGAATATTGGAAAAAAAGTTCATTCATTTAACTCATTCAATGCCATTCCCCAATCTATTCGGGAATTAAAACATGTGAGGACCATTCCTGAATTTGTTTGGATTTAGTTTTTTCTTGCGGGGGGTGCTGATAAAGGGCTGGTTAGACCTCAGGTCATGTTTTTTTCACTTCCACGAGGGGGCAGCAATTGCCTTTTGTCCACGTTCGCGCTTTTTTACAGCTTCAGCTGTTGTTAAAGCGCTATAAAAATCAATATGTATTGTATTTTGTACAGTCGCCCCCATTTCAAGCTCAGATAACTCCAGACCGATATAATTTAGGAATGAAGGCTTTTTTTTTCTGATAAAAGAAGAGAGTCGAATGTTTTAGTAATTCATACTTAAAAGGTGACATTCAGGAAAACGGGGGGCCCAACTAAGTACTGAGTACACAAAATCATTATACTTTTATGATGGCAGGAATTTAAGATTTTAAACATGTTTTTATTTATTTCACGTGATATTCTATTTTTTTAGACTCAGATTTTGCGGTTTTCATAAGCAATAAGCCACAATCAGTGACATGCGGTGAGGTTCATGGCTGGTGAGGCACTGACGTCATCAGTCAGATTTACAAACATATGAACTCTACAGAGTAGCTTATTCACCATTTGATTGGCAACAGTTAACATGTTTTGTTTAAAATGTCATGTCAGAATTCTTTATATAAACTGTAGCATTGAAATTAAAAAAAAAAACAAAACGTGATTATTGTTACCTTTACTTGTAAATGCGCCGCTCCTTCTGAAGAAAGGCAAGAAAGCCTTTCTTATCTTTCTTCAGTTTCAAAAGTCTCTCTATTTCTTTCAATTTAGATATGTAATCCTCCATTCTGAAAATAAGCCCAAGCAACACGAAAAAATAACTGAATGGTTGCACTTAACTTGCTAACTGTTTACTGTAGCTTGCTCTCACTAATTCTATTATTCTGCAGCCGAGGAGGTGCAAGAAGAATCTGTAATCACAAGCGCGCCCTGTCATGAGGCAGGAGAACCGTGTGCCTCACCTATGCACACAGTTTTGATAACAATAAAATAAAATAAACACTGTAGTACAGTGTTTATCATGTAAAGTGACTACATTATATGCACCAGCTAAACTATAGAAATTTAGTTCATATACTGTGTTTGAACACTTGAATAGTGATATGCAGAGGGACAGCAATGCGGTCTCACTGCAGAGCAAGCCAGCATAGTTAGCATAGTCATTGGGCAATCCATGGTGAGGCTCAACCGGCTGCTGCCTCACCGCTCGTCTCGACTTAGTATGTGAACGGTAAATGTGAAAATTCAGCGATTTTGAAAAAAAAAATCCAAAAATTGTGAAGTTAAATGGAAAAGAACTTTAAAGTACAAATCACAAAATAAATATAACTGTTTAATTTATTTTTTCATTTGATATTTCCATGATGACAGGTGAGGCATGGCCTCACCTGCCTCCCTTGACTGCACGTCACTGGCCACAATAATCAAAATTCGAAAAAATAAAAGTTTGAAATATCTTGCAATACATGTTATGAGTCTAAATATGACTGTATATTCATTTCACCTTTTAAGTTGAATGACTTAAATGAATTCACGCAGCTGTCTTCGGGCACGAGGCGGGGGACACACTGAATTTGTTGCCAGCCAATCGCACACTCAAAAGAATAAACTTTTTCACTATATTCTAATTTTCTTAGTATTACCTGTATACCACCAGGAATATGTCATATAATTACAAAATATGATGGAGTTTCCAATTTGTCAGTCAGACATGCAGGTGGATAACATAATGTACATGTCAGAGCTTGATATGGGATCATGGTGGGGGGGCAGGCGGTGGGGTGTCAAAGGCAACAGTGATTTAGATGCATCAGCCTCTGCGGGGACATGCCGCGGAGAAGGCTAGGGAGAGAACACAGGTATAATAGATTTCTGGTGTCTGTATTTCATGTTGAAAATTGGCTGGTACATCCAAGCGGTTTGATCTATGAGGGCCGTCGTCTTAAGAAAAAACCTTAGTAAATGTGTAATTTCTCCCTTGATGGAACACAGGCGGAAGGCTATTCTTCTTGTTGCCTCTCTCTCGCTCTTCGGGTTCCCTCTTGTTCTCGCTCTCTTTTGGGATGTTTCCATGCTAGACTCGCTTCCCTCCCTCCCTCTTTTTTCTCTTCATGCTCGTTGGTGTCTCCATTTCATTACCACCCCTCCATCTATCAACCTCGCAACCCCCCCCCCCCCCCTCCCCCATTTTTTATTAAAAGAGTGACTTTCCTCACCGGTCTAAATGTGGTCACTGCATTAAGTTTGCACAGATGACAACAACATGACTCTAGACCGTATCGTAAACGAAATCATATTTGGTTTACATTTCAATGCAAAATTGCTGATTGCACAACAGCAACAAACTCAGTAATGGCTTTATATGTCATATTTTCAATTCCCAAATAAATTCGGAAATGGCCATGAATGAGTTAATGGAACACTTGAAATTGTCCCTGAGTACGATTGTGATGGTTGGATTGGATATGCCTTTATGTGTGCACTGTGATGGGCTGGCAACCGGTTCAGGGTGTCTCCCGCCTATTCCCCCCAAACACCTGGGATCGGCTGACCCTGGTGAGGATATTTCACACATTTTAGTTGTAGAATCATCTTTTAAAAGAAAGAAAGACATGAACCGAGCATATGAGCAGCATCTGACAAGCATACAATATGTGTTAACACCGACATATGTGATAAATGAACGGAAGCCATCACAAATAACACGTGGATGAAGTACTGCTGTGATCGTCGTGTGCTAATAATGTGAGATTGGTTGTCTCTATCAGCACCGGGCTGGGCGGGCCTTTTAATCATGGTCTAAGGGGTGCCGAGCCTCTCTATCATCATTGAACTGTGTCCGGGGCTAATTGTGGCTATATTTCACTGTCCCCGCGGACCTCGCATCGCAACGATCCACCGCTTTGCCGCAGAGCTACTCGTACGTGAGCACATACTCCTTTCCCAATTTGCATTGACAGCGGAATCGGAACGGGGAGGTGGGATTGCACATCTTAAGTATAACTGCACAAGTAAAGTCCAAGACAAAAAGAGTACCGCCTATATTTCATGGCAGCAACGTTATGGAAAGAAGAGGAAAGGAAGAAGTGGAAAATAAAAGTGCAGGAGCTGCCACTCTCGAACTCAAAAGAACAAAAAACAAAATAATCTGACAACACAAAGACTCAGTCATTAAATTTTAAGCACTTTCTGCACCCTCTTTGTTGTATGAAGCAGTTCTAAATGAAAGAGGATAGGATCAAAGCGTCTTTTTTACCAGTGGATCAGTGACGTCTTTGTAAATGTGCACATCTGCTAGGAGCTAAATGTTGAAAACAAACTGAACCTGTAGCACCCATTGATGAAAGCAATTGTCTCACATCTCCTGTCCCATGTAAATCCGTTTCAATTCCAAGCTGCGACAGTTCCACATCTGCATTGACGTCCTGCGTTGACGCTCCTTTCTTCTCATTGCGGGCCTCTCAAGCCATGCATCCATTCAGCCGCAGACTGTCCAACAAAACCCACTTTTTCGCTGAACAAAGCAGAGATGTGAAAACGGTGCCCATTACAAGCGCAAAAAAGGACAATTGCTCCTGAGCTGTCCAGTAATGCTAATGCTACGGTACTTCCATCCTTTTAATGACCTGTTCAATTAAAAAAAAGGGCAAATGTTTCGTTGAAATTGTTACAAGAGTGCTAAGTGAAAAGTAGAGGGAAATACGTAGCTTTATCTTCAAGCCTGACATTTACAATATGTAGTAAAGCACCGAGAGTGGCCGGCGAAAGCACGGCCATGGCATCAATGTATTAACACCAATGCTTGTAAATCTGATGCTGTTTATGTGACTATTAGCGCTAATGGTTTGCCGAGAAGTTGTGACCATTGTGCACATTCAGGAGGTATTTATTTGTAGCTCCGTCTTGTGAATGAATACATTTACAATGCTTACAATTGATATTTTTCGGAGAGCCACCCAAATTGTTGGTATTGCTTGAACAAAAAAATGGCAGACAGCCGTAAAAACTGGCACACATGCAGCCCTAAATTGAGCATCGGACCACCATGGACTGACTTGCAATGGGAGGGTTTCATTAAACAAAAGGAAAATGTGTGTTACATCCTCATCCAAGTCCCTCATCGGAAGGATTTTGTAAAGAGATGAATCGAGACGATACTTCGTCCCCATCAAGCACCTCATTAGTCCCTCTCAGCCATAAAAGCGTCCCATCAGGCCTCACAATCGTAACTCACTTTACAGCATTGATTTTAATCATGGCAAATGTAAACATATGTATTATCAACATCAATGCACAAAATGATGCTGTAATGTGCAATTATAGAATGCCATTGATTTTACTTCCTCTTTTCCTTCTCATTCCCCCCCTACACATACACGATCTCCTCCCCCCATGGCATCATCCTACTTTGAATTGATTTAATAAAGCTGCTATGATAAATAGAAACAGAAGGTAGGCTGGCACTGGCTGAATATTACACAGAGGATTTTCATAAATTTCAATATTATGTGAGAAGTGGTTGTGTTTCGCCGGGAGGTGAACCAGGACAAAATCAGACAACCATTTTGTGATACAAGGATACTCAAATACTGTATTATTAAAATGTCGCTTCACCTTTTCAGTTTTGCGTGTACAGTGTCATCCATCCGTTTATTTCAGATACATGCATGGTCATATATATAATAATAATAATAGTTATCATGTTAATTCTAAAGGAAATCAGTGACTGCAAAGTATTGGTTGGTGAGAGTGTAGCCAGACACCATAGCTTGGTGGTGTGTAGGATGATGCTGGCAGTGAGGAAGATGAAGAAACCAAAGGCTGAAGTGAGGACAAAATGGTGGAAGTTGAAAAAGGAAGAGTGTTGCATGACATTTAGGAAGGAGGTAAGACAAGCACTGGGTGGGCAAGAGGTCCTTCCAGATGACTGGCAAACTACAGCGAACATAATCCGAGGCACACGTCAGAAAGTGCTTGGTGTATCGAGTGGAAGAAGGAGACTTGGTGGTGGAATGGGGAGGTGCAGGAGTGTATACAGAGAAAGAGGTGAGCAAAGAAGATGTGGGACACTGAGAGGACGGACGAGAGTAGACAGCAGTCCAAGGAGATGCAGCGCACGGTTAAAGTAAAGGTGGCAAAGGCCAAACAAGGGGCCTATGATGACTTGTATGCTTGGCTGGACAGCAAGGAAGGTGAGACTGATCTTTACAGGCTGGCGAGACAGAGAGACAAAGATGGTAAGGACCTGCAGCAGGTTCGGGTAATTAAGGATAGAGATGGCAATGTATTAACAGGTGCCAGTAGTGTGATGGCAAGATAGAAGGAGTACTTTGAAGAATTGATGAATGAGGAAAATGAGAAGGAACAAAGAGTAGAAGACGTGACTGTTGTGGACCAAGACGTAGCAAACATTAGCAAGGATGAAGTGAGGAGGGCGCTGAAGAGGATGAAGGGGGGAAAGGCACTCGGACCTGATGACTTACCAATCGAGGTATGGAAGTGTCTTGGAGAGGTAGCGGTGGTGTTCCTGACTGGGTTATTCAACAAGATCTTAGATGGTGAATAGATGCCTGAAGAATGGAGACAAAATGTACTCGTGCCCATTTTTAAAAAAAGGAGATGTACAGAGTTGTTCTAACTACAGAGGAATAAAGTTGATGAGCCATACAATGAAACTCTGGGAAAGAGTAGTTCAGGCAAGACTAAGACTAGAAGTGAACTTTTGTGCGCAGCAGTATGGCTTCATGCCAAAAAAGAGTACAACAGATGCAGTGTTTGCTTTAAGAATGCTGATAGAGAAGTACAGAGAAGGTCAGAAGGAATTGCATTGTGTCTTTGTAGATCTGGAGAAAGCGTACGCCAGGACAGGAAAAGACAGGAAGCAGAGCTGGAGGTAGCAGAGCTGAAGATGTTGAGGTTTTTTTGGGAGTGACCAGGTTGGATAGGATCAGGAATGAGTACATTAGAGGGACAACTCATATTAGAGGCTTTGGAGCGAAAGTCAGAGAGGCCAGACTGAGATGGTTTGGACATGTCCAGAGGAGAGAGTGACTATATCGGGAGAAGGATGCTGAGCCTTGAACTGCCAGGCAGGAGACCGAGAGGCAGACTGAAGAGAAGGTTTATGGAAGTGGTCAAAGACGACATGAAGGTAGCTGGTGTGAGAGAACAGGATGCACAAAACCAGGATAGATGGAGGACATTGATTTGCTGTGACGACCCCTCAGGGGAAAAGCCGAAAGGAAAAGAAGAAGAGTTATCATGATAATAATAAAGATAATAATGGAAATAATGTTAATCATGATAATACCAATAATAATAATAATAATAATAATCTCAATAGGTGCAGCCCCGTAGTCGAGTGGTTAGCACACCGGCCTCACAGTAGGGATGTCGCCGGTTCGGCCTCCCTGTGTTGAGCTTGCATGCTCTCCCCGGGCCCGTGTGGGTTTACTTCGGGTCCTCCGGTTTCCTCCCACACTCCAACAACATACATGGCAGGCAGATTGACCACTCCAAATTGTCCCGAAGTGTGAGTGTGAGAGTGAATAATGTACGTCTTTGTGTGCCCTGCGATTGGCTGGCAACCAATGGATGGATGGATAACAATAATGATAGCAATAATGATATTAATAATAATGATATTGATAATAACAATACTAATAGGAATAAATATCCATCCATTTTCCGTACCGCTTATTCCTCATTAGGGTCGTAGGGGTGCTGGAGACAATCCCAGCTGTCTTCGGGCACGAGGCGGGGGACACCCTGAATTGGTTGCCAGCCAATCGCAGGGCACACAAGGACAAACAACAGTCACTCTAACACTCATACCTAGGGACAATTTGGAGTGGTCAATCTGCCTGCCATGCATGTTTTTTGGAATGTAAGAGGAAACCGGAGGACCCGGAGAAAACCCACGCGGGTCCCGGGAGAACATGCAAACTCCACACAGGGAGGCCGGACTGGGATGCGAAGCGGCGACCTCCCTATTGTGAGGCTGGTGTGCTAACCACTCGACTCCGGGGCCGCCCCGGAATAGGAATAATAATACCAATCATAAAGATAATAATGATAAGAATACTAATGATAATTAATAATGGCAATAATGTTACCATTGATAATAGCAATAATGATAATAATAATAATGCTGATCATAATAACAACAATTATAACTATAATGACAGCAATAATGGTAACAATAATAATGATATTAGCAATTAATAATATTGATACTAATTATATTGAAAATAATGATAGTAGAAATAATGACAATACTACTACTACTAATAATAATTATTAATAATAATACAAAAATATGGCAATAATGATACCAATAACAAGACCAATAATGATACTAATGAGGATAATTATTATTATAACAATATTGATAGAAATAATGAAAGCAATAGTGATAATGGAAATAATGATAATACATAGTAATATAATAATAATCAAAATAAGGATAATAATACTAAAGGTATGTAATAATAATAATAATAATAATAATAATAAAGGAAGAAAAACAAAACCTAATGACATTTCTGTAATGCAAATCAAACTTGGCTTTTGAGCAAACCAGACAAACTCATGAAACAAGCCCGGATAAGAATGATGGTTAACCATAAAAACACCGGTGTGTATCACACTCAACATGGACCACAGCAAAGGAGGACAAGGGTTGTCTTAGTGGGCGAGAAAGAAAACGATGGAGCAAGAGAATAAAGGCTCTCTTCGGTTTTGCTTCTTTAATTGTTCTTTTCAGGCAATCTGCCGTGATCAATGCTATCAGTGGACAGTTGACCTTCTCCTTGATGGCTTTTCTGTACTCATCGACCGACGGTCCCCTCTGGCTTACAGTCACCAAGCATTGACCATAACTGTTTACAGAAAATTGCATTGTAATCCAAAAATAAATGGTCAAAAGTCAGAAATATTTGTCTTAACGGTGAAATTTCACAAGTACCTTAAAATGCAGTCAAGTCTTTCCAGTTGGGATTAGCTGAGACGAGGCCTGAAATTCTGTACCTCAGATTCTGCGGCATTTCATTGCATTTCATCTTCCTAAAGATGTAAAATTATCAATGGGTTCTCAATGTATTTGTCACCAGACTCAAGATGATGCGTGAATGATAAAGAATATGGAATGTATGGAATGGGGGTAGGGTGGGGTCATCAACGGCAGGTGAGGAAAAGCACAAAAACGAGAAATACGTAAATTGTTGTTGGGTATGGGAGGGGTGGGGGTGTTCAACGGTACCCGTCGAGCTGCTCCGCGTTCAGGGAATGACGCTGCGTTAGCTGAATAAATGATGAACTACATCACAGATGCGGTTTTTATATGGCCAATACATCTCTGCCCGGCTCACGGCACAATCCCGCACTTACGGAATGCGCCTAATCCATAACCATAACGCGACTATGGCGGCGTGGACACGCTTGTATATCTGCGGACATTTGCTCTGAATGATAATGCTCATTGGGCCTCACGTATCACCGGTTCGACTTTCTTATCCCTCGGGAAAGTGAGAAGAACTTTACGGTGGAGGAAAGAAAATAAAAAGACATTCGTTGGGTCCTCGTCTTCCTATCACAAATGACAACCTTGTTAATTGGTAATTAATGCACATGACAAGAGCACTCAAAGTGCAGCAACTAATGAAATACGGCGTGAAAAATGACTTTTCTTGCTCAACGCTCGCCGTGCTTCGTTCGCTGCCTCCGTTCGGAAGCGTTCTAATGAGAACAAAGTGCTCCCCGGTTGAGCCGCAATGGCTCCGCTCACTCTGACGCAAACTAAAATGGCCGAATGTAAAATGAGAGGGGCAGAGGAGGTCACCCCATCGCATCTATCCTCATATTCCTCAGCGGGCAAAACACGCGGCCATACAGGCACAAACGAGCGTCGCGCATTGAGCTGTCATATAAATGCACAACGGGGGCGGCCTCCATCTCCCTTGCCATCCCTTCCTCGACTTTTAGCATTTGAAGCTGCCTCTCTCTCTCTCTCTCTCTCTCTCTCTCTCTCTCTCTCTCTCTCTCTCTCTCTCTCTCTCTCTCTCTCTCTTTCTCTCTCTCTCTCTCTCTCTTTCTTTATCTTTCTTTCTTTCTCTCTCTCTCTCTCTCTCTCTCTCTCTCTCTTTCACTCTCTCGCTCTCTCCCTCTCTCTTTCTCTCTCTCTCTCTCTCTCTCTCTCTCTCTCTCTCTCTCTCTCTCACACTAACTATCTCTTTCTCTGTCTGTTTCTTTCTCTCTGATTCTGTCTAGCTAACTAGCTATATTGCTAGCTAACTAGCTCGCTCTTTCTCTTTGTCTCTCTTTCTCTCTCTCTCTTCTCTCTCTCTCTCTCTTTCTTTATCTTTCATTCTCTCGCTCTCTCTCTATTTCACTCTCTCTCTCTCTCTCTCTCTCTCTCTCTCTCTCTCTCTCTCTCTCTCTCTCTCTCTCTCTCTCTCTCTCTCTCTCTCTCTCTCTCTCTCTCTCTCTCTCTCTCTCTCTCTCTCTCTCTCTCTCTCTCTCTCGCGAGCTAGCTATGTCTTTCTCTTTCTTTTTCTCATTCTCTCTATTTGTCTTTCTTTTTCTCTTTCTCTGTTTCTTTCTCTCGATCTAGCTAGCTATCTCTCTCTTTGTCACTTTGTCTCTGTCTTTCTCTTTCTGTTTCTTTTTCTTTCTTTCTTTCTTTCTTTCTTTCTTTCTTTCTTTCTTTCTTTCTTTCTTTCTTTCTTTCTTTCTTTCTTTCTTTCTTTCTTTCTTTCTTTCTTTCTCTCTTTCTTTCTCTCTTGCTTTCTCTGTTTAGCTCTTGCGCTCTCTCTTTCTCTCTTTGTCTCTTGCTTTCTCTCTTTCTCTATCTGTCTTTGTCTTTCTATTTCTCTATCTCTATCTCTTGGCCAGTCTTCCCTTTTAATATTTTCATGTGATTTGCCACGAGGTAATGTGAATGAGTGACCAAATGGAGGAAACGTATTAGGGGAAAGTGGAATAACTCACCATTAGCCTTATTCACAAATGCCTGGTAAAAGTAGCCACGAGGGCATTAATTTTTGCTTGCATTGTTCTACGTATGATCTATTTATTTTATATATTTATCTATGCTATTACACAATGCAGATAAGACTGTCATCGCATTACAATTAGCAGGCCGTATAGTATTTGAATTTTAGGCCTATACTCCGTGTGAGGTGCAATACGTCATTGTCAGAGAGACGATTAAACGGGCAGTTTAAGATAATTACAGATATGGTTTATGGATATCGATAGAGAGAAAGACTTGCATCAGGGAAGTTGGACAAGTATTAAAAAAAATTGCGATTTATACCTGCAAAATACAATCTCGACCAAAAAGAGCATTATTATCTTTGTAAAAGGAACACTATAACATATATCCTCATATTACGAGTGATGTCATGTATTGTGTGATACATCACAGCCATAGAGCGAACTTATGTTTTAAAAAAACCCTCTACATAATGTGTTGATTAAATTTCAACTACCTTCTGTGCGGAAAAATTTCAATGTATTCCAATTTGCAATTTGTGGTTTCATTCATTCATCGTTTGCATATGGAGACATGGCAGTCTAAAAAGCTCAATCGCAGCTAATTAAAAAAATAATGTCTCAAGTGTGCAGAGCAAACATAGACACCACTTCTACACCATCTTTTAATTGATAACTCACGCTTGCAAAGCGCTCCGTTTTTGTGTCACGCTGCGTCTCCATTTTTGCTGCGTTTTGTCTTTCGCTCCAGAGCGGTGCTAGTGAGCGATGGAGAAATCATAGAGCCATCAAAGCTCACCGGCTGGAGGAAATCTCTTCATTTGAGCGTGCAGGCTTGACACCTGAGCTCTTGTGTGTTGTACTCCCTGTGCTTGGCCTCCTGTGCTTGGCCGCCTGTGTGTGTGTGTGTGTGTGTGTGTGTGTGTGTGTGTGTGTGTGTGTGTGTGTGTGTGTGTGTGTGTGTGTGTGTGTGTGTGTGTGTGTGTGCGTGCGTGCGTGCGTGCGTGCGTGCGTGTGTGTGTGTGAAAGAGAGGGAGAAAGAGTGAGTACGTGTATTTATGAGAGTGTGTGCGCATGTGTGTGTGTGTGTGTGTGTGTGTGTGTGTCTGTGTGTGTGTGAGACTGATAGTCAGCTCTCCCAGCTTCCCAGCATGTCTGTCGTTAAATTGTCTGTTTTACTCATTTGTGTGTGTGTGTGTGTGTGTGTGTGTGTGTGTGTGTGTGTGTGTGTGTGTGTGTGTGTGTGTGTGTGTGTGCGTGCAGTTGGAGGGTTGCGCGTTGCACTCGAGGCCGGCGTCCCATCCATCAGTGTTAAGATGGCATATTACTGTTAATGCATGATATTTGTGTTCAGCGTGTATGTCAGAAGGGAGGACCAGCGTCGCAAAACAAGCCCTCCCCAATCACCTCTGCTCCAGCTTTCTCATTTTCTTTGTCATTTGCTCTCCTGCTTTGCACGCACTGAATTTGGGCAGACAAACAACAAAAAAACAAAAACTGCGATGTGGTTTTTTCATATTTCAGCTTCATGTTTTCCTTCAACATTTAGCTTGTAGTAGACGTGCACATTCCACCATGATGTCCCTAATCCACTGGTGAAAATGACGCTTTGATCCTCTCCTCTTTCGTCTCGAGCTGCTTCATGTAACAAAGAGGGTACATAAGGTGCTTTATAGAATGAATGACTCTCTGTGTGTGTTGTCATTATTTGTTATTTACTTTTTTTTTTGTTCTTGACTTCAAGCGGCGCTGCGAGAGTGGTTGCCTTTTGCTCCTTTAATTTGTTTTTCTACTTCTTTCTTTCCTTTCAAAGCTTTGCTGCTGTGTAATGTAAATTTCTCCACTTTGAGACGAATACATGTAAATCCAGTCCGATCCATATTTGTGTAAATATAAAGGGCTCTCCTTTTCCGTTACATTTTTTGGGTCATTGAGGATACATAGTTGGTCCTCCATTTTATGGTCTGAATCGTTCAAAAATTGTCTTTCTACAACTAACTGCCTAAAACAACCTGCCCAACTGTCCTCTACAGGACATTTTGGAAGGTTCTGTTCGATATTTGCCCGTGTTATTTTGAGGCCAGAGTCCACATGTTTTAGAGGGAAGGAAGTAGCGAAGTCAGAAACAGGAAGCAGGAAGTTATCAGCAAAGATGATCTGAAAACATTGGGCTGGGGAGTACATCAAGAGAATAACAAGAGTCTCATGGCACCTGGACCGTGTGTGTGTGTGTGTGTGTGTGTGTGTGTGTGTGTGTTTGGGGGGGGGGGGGGTGTAAAGTTCAGGAAATGCTGCGTTTGGTTTCTCAGCCACACCATGCGACAATATTCACTCATCATGTTCTTCCTTTATTTTGAAAGGTGCCTGTTCGTAGAGATATTTTCTGGATGTGACTGAGGGTGCAGGTGTTTGACCAGTCGTGCAGAGGTAAGAGTTCAACACGGTTTCAATTACACACACACACACACACACACACACACACACACACACACACACACACACACACACACACACACACACACACACACACACACACACACACACACACACACACACACACACATGCAATGTAGGCTTAGACTTCTGTCTCCAATACCTTCCTCTTCCTATTTTGGCAAACAAACAGGCCTAAAAGGCTGTAGGATGTACTCACCTTCCTAAAATAGAGCTCCATCAAGCAGGTGTTTCCCCTGACGGGAAGGTGGGGTCAGACCGAACCAGCACTCTATCCGTGTGCGCGTGCGCGTGCGTGTGCGTGCGCGTGTGTGTGTGCGTGCGTGTGTGCGTGCGTGTGCGTGTATGTGTGTGTGTGTGTGGCCGTTCCCAGATGTCGTATGTTCTCAAAGGCCTGTTGCTTATCCGATTGCCCGGGACATGTCCGTTTTATTGGATACTTTGAACACATCCGCCCTCTTTTCAAGCTCCGATAACTCCAGACACATATCATTTAGAAATTAACTCTGTTTTTTCTGATTAAAGAAGAGAGTCTAAGGTTTCTTACGGTGCACCGAGTGTTTATGTCGTCCTAAAACTCAATATTCTGTGGGTCATGGAATTCGAGTGACAATGACAAAAACCCTGGCACTGGAGTGGCGACCTTTCTGCACATCGTCTGTTAATCGATTAACTAATTCACTGCCATTTCCAAATTTGTTCGGTAATTGTAAAGCATAACGTGGAGCACCATTCCTGAATTTGTTCAGGTTTAGGTTTCTCTTGCATAGGGGTATGTTTCAAGCTTCGGTCAGACCTCTGGCAATGTTTTCCCTCCCATCAGGGGGCAGCGTTTGCCTTTTGTACAGCCGCCCCCATTTCAAGCTCAGATAACTCCAGACACATATTACTTCGGAATTAACTGTTTTTTTCTGATGAAAGAAGAAAGTCTAAAGTTTCTTACAGTGCACTGAATGTTTATGTCGTCCTAAAACTCAATATTCTGTGGGTCCTGGAATTCAAGTGACAATGACAAAAACCCTGGCACTGGAGTGGACACATTTTTGCACGTCTGGCAGTAAATGAGTTAATGGATATAGTTTGATAGAAATAAATCAGCTTTTCAAGCAAGACGATTTCAGGAGCAACACCTTCATTTTAAACAGACTCATATGGAGACGGGACACCAAAATCGATCAAGCCCAGACCTTGAGAATGGATGTCACAGTAGCTAGTCCTTCACTCTCCTTCCGGCTCTCTTCTTTTTTTTCCATCCCATCCATAGGTCCATCCAGCCCCTCTAATCCTGCCGGTGTTAATTGAAAGTCAGGAGAGGGCACTCTTGTGGTTTCATTATTAATTTAACACTCTGGGTAACTTAAAGTGCAATTTTCACCCACATGTGCAACAGAAAAATCAATGGCCACAACAGCAGTGAGCATCAAGGTTGATTACTGATGCGGCAGAAGAAACCGGCTGGATTCTACTGCTTGAAGAGGCAAGCAGTTTGTATGTGTGTGTTGTGCAGAGTGGAATTGTCCAAAATCTTGCCCCCCCCCCCCCCCCCCCCCCCCAAATGCTACAGTGTGAGCGTGTGCGCACGGGCAGTCTCCATGTTCAATTGGCCGTACATAGCCCATCTTCGGGCCAGCCGTGTGGTGATTGGGCCATGCGCTTGTGGATTAAATGGGGGAAATAAAGGTATATTGCTCAGTAATGTAATCTGTCCCGCCAGTTGAGAGATGAGCAGCCTGCCCTTTGCGTAGAGCGAGCTGCCTGATGATTTACAGCAAGCAGATGGAAAATTCTAATATGTTAGCCTAACCCTGAACGTCCAAGAGATAATTTATTTCAAACTCACTCCAACAATGACACTTTCCTTCTCTCTTTCGCTGTCAAGCGCAATCCCGCTCAGTTCTTTTTTTTTTTTTCCATCGCAATTTCCTCTCAGTTCCCAAACGCAAAGGAGAAGATGACAATGATTTTTGCTTAAAAATAAATAAATGCATGCTCCAAAATGGTAAGGTGGTGTGGGAGGTTGTGGCATTCCATACGGCAAGGGACTCAAACTCATTTTTTTTGTCGCGGGCCACATTGTAGTTACGGTTGTCGTTAATGAATTTTGGGAAGCCATTCGAATGTTTAATTCCTTCCACATATTACATATAGAGCACATACAAAATGTATGAATTATTATAATTAAATAATTATTGTGGTTTACATGGGTAAGTATCATGAAATTTCACAAGTTTGATTTGCTTTCACGGGCCGAGCAAAATGACGTGGCCGGCCAGATTTGGCCCCCGGGCCTTGACTTTGACACCTGTGCCATTTGGGTTTTGTCACGATTTGTAAGGTGGTAGTAGTGGTGGACCCCAAAAATACAGGCAGGAGGGAGAAGCAGGCTGCATTTGACAAATTGTATTAAATAAAGTTGGCAGGAACAAAAAGTCATTAGAAACAAAAAGGTCCAAAGTAGCAACCAAAACCATGAGTCAAACAGGAAAAGATGAAACAAACCTGACAGAGTGAAGCAAACAATGACCAGACACTGAATGGTCGTGCCGGTAGTCCTTTTAACTGCCACGTATTAACATGACCCACACCTGTGCAGCTGCAGGCGGGGCCCCACAGTGCCACCCATTGGTCGCAAACCAAATAGTGACAGGTTTGCCGAGAAAAAAAAACACGATTTTGTCACATACATACAGTAAAGTCTCGTTATATCGATATTCAAGGGAGTCCGAAAAAATATCGATATAACCGGGACTATCGATGTTTGCATGTAATTTTCTCCGTGCGTGCATAGAAATAGTATCGATATAACCAGGACTATCGATATATCCGATATCGATATAACGAGACTTTACTGTATTTACAATCCGCTAAATCTTTTGCGATTTGAAATTAGCATGGAGAAACTTTCCATGTTAAATCAATCTACAAGATAAGAGCCATTTGAATTCTTTTGAATAACAATCTTCAAGCCATTTGCAGTGTCCTCTATTCTTGTTCTTTTGGTATAACTACTTGGGCATGGAGTTGATGTCACATCCTGCGTCTCAGGCGCTGGTTTCAGCGTTTCATCTGCCTCTGAGGTTCCTTCTGCATTCAAAGGACATACAAACCTGTTTCCAACACTGGCGGCAGAACACCCGAATGACAAATCAAAAGTTCCGTTAATTAACCCAAAACACGCAGAGCGACATGGCCTCCCAATTTGTCCCCTCCCCCTGGTTTTCATCAAGCCGGTGAGGTATTTCGGCGTGATTGCCCATAATAGGACGTGTCTGTCTTGATCAAGACTTTATGCAGATTGGCTGCCTCTTGTTTTGCCTTTCCTGTGAGAGTGCGTGAGAGAGAGAGGGAGAAATAATATGGCTCTAATTGACCCATTTGGCTGCTTCTCTGCCCACACGAGGGGGCTTTGGCTTTTAATGTTTGATCGGCCTAATTTCCCCAACACATCATTAGTGGCCATCTTCAGCCTCTGCTCCTAATAACCTCTTTATGAGGCGAATGGATGCCGTTAAAAGTCTTTGTCTCTCTCGTCTCTCTCATCCCTCTTCCGCCGATGCTCCTAATTAAGTCAGATGTTCAGGATACGCTAATGGTGCCAGAACCTGTTTGAATTGAATAAGCGGGAGCGGCTCTCGCGCTCCTGGCCCATTTGAATCATTTCTTTACCACTTAAAACACACTAATTGTTAAATATGTGCGCTGGCGTGTTTGCGCGAGTGTATTTGCGTGAGGGACTGTACGCTCGGGGTGAAGCGGTGCTTCTTTGGCAGAAATGCAGCGCTCGTTACAAAGTGAGTGCTTACGTTCCAGAGTCGGGGTGTGTAAAAGCAACAAGCCATTTACACAAAGGCTAATAGATTCCAGACCACCGTTCGGCCATTCCGAGAGTGGAAGGCAACATTCTCCAAGCAAATCTGTTTTTTTTTTATTGCACATTGGATCCTAATAATAGGTCAGCACTTATAATCTAACGCTCAGAGCAAAGACCCTACACCCCCACCTCCCCAGTTCTCATTCGTTTAACGTTAGCGGCAACTTTGTCGGATGTTTGTGGAGCAATTAACGATAAAACAAACCCATTAGCTCTTTCTTCCGTAACTTGCAATTATAATAAACCACCGCCCACGTCATGTGCATGTGATGGTAACAGACCACCCCAAAATCAGGGAGGCCGTAGAACCTGCAAGTACTGAACCAAAACATATGAACAAAAGATACTTGCAGGGGTACAATGGAAAAAACGCAGTTTGGAAAACCGCAACAATCCACAGTACAGTATTTTCCGGTGTATAAGGCGCACCAAAAAGCCTTGATGTTCTTCAAAAAAATGACCCTGCGCCTTATACATAGGTGTGCCTTATATGTGAAGTACAGTAAAGTCTCGTTATATCGATATCGGATATATCGATAGTCCCGGTTATATCGATACTATTTCTATGCACGCACGGAGAAAATTACATGCAAACAGGGTCGGATATATCGATAGTCCCGGTTATATCGATATTTTTTCGGACTCCCTTGAATATCGATATAACGAGACTTTACTGTAATTCGGAATGACTGTCAGAAGCGACTCCATTTCCCCCATAGAAGAAGTCGTGCGTAAACCCAGTGTCTACTGTAGTGCCCTAGATGTGGTGTGCCTTATAAATTGAAAACTTTTATACATTTATATATTGTATTTGTAGAACTTTTGTCATTCATTGAAGATGTGCCTTATAGTCCGGGTCGCCTTAAATATGGAAAAAGTTAGAAAATACACCATTGGAGGTGCTTTTATTCCAACGTGCCTCATACACTGGAAAATACAGTAGCTAAACAAACACAACACACTGTGAAAAATGACCACATTTTTTTACTCTGATCAGCTTCCAAATTATGCCGGCAGGTTGACATCATGTTTTTTGTTTTTTTTTGTAACCGTGGTTCCTTTTTTCATCGATGGACCACTCCTGTACGACTGAGAGACGTGGTTCCTTTTGTCATTGGTCATGGCATGTTTTGGTCAAGATCACACACAGCTGTGACTGTTGGTATTTTTGCTCGAAAAGCGACCCAATCTGATATGTTGTAGACATTTAGCAGAGGATTACTGACAGTGACTAAGCAGGATGCAGCTGTGTGGAGGCATGACGTCTATGCATTCATCAGAGAACAATACCACAGCCTCAACACAGAGCGTATTCGATTGAGAAAAAAATAAAAATAAACCAAGGGTGTCAAACTCTTTTTTTTTTTTTTGCCGTGGGCCACATTGTACTTACGGTTTCCACTGGACGGCCGTTTTGAATTTGGGGAGGCTATTAGAATGTTTAATCAACTCCACATGTACATCAAGAGTGCACAAAAAATTAACTCATTTACCGCCAGATGTGCAAAAATGTGTCCACTCCAGTGCCAGGGTTTTTTCTCATTGTCACTTGAATTCCAGGACCCACAGAATATTACATTTTGGGACTACATACATATTCAATACAGTGTTACAAACTTTAGACTCTCTTTACTTTAGACTTCTCTTCTTCAGGAAAATGATTTAATTCCTAAATTATATGGGTCTGGAGTTATATGAGCTTGAAATGAGGGTGTCCGTCTAAAATACAATGCAATAGATACATATTGGTTTATGTAGTGCTTTAACAGCAGTTGAAGCTGTAACAAAGGCTAACATGGGAAAATGGAAATGGTGCCCCCTAGTGGTAAAGAAAAAAACCATTGCCAGGGGGCATGACCAGTACTTTTTGGCACACAAGCATGAAAAAACAAAACCCGAACAAATTCGACAGAGCCCCATGCTCTACGTCATATTTTCAATTCCCGAATGAATTTGTGAATGGCAGTGAATGAGTTAATGAATGACTAGTTTTCAAATTTGAAGTAAAAAATAACTATTATTGTGGTTTACATGAGATGATTTGAAATTTAAATTTGGATTTTCGCAGGCATCATGGAATTTCACAAGTTTGATTTGCCTTCGCGGGCCAAATATAATGATGTGGCGGGTCAGATTTGGCCCCCGGACCAGGACTTTGATACCTGTGGTTTAAACAGATATTAATTTCAGGTTACCTAAATAAAAATATTTTGATTACCAATTATTAGAGCAGACATCAGTCTGGTCTAATAATTGGTAATCAAAATATTTTCAATATTCTTCATTCAATTCACTCCCACCATCACCTTTGTTTCCATATTTCACGTAAATCCTCCACAAAACTTCAGAGGTCCTCACTCATATGTAAATGAGGGGTCCCAATTCTTCCATGTCGGATTACCCTCTCTCTCTAATTGCCATCTTATACGATGTGGGGGTTATTTCTTTATTTTTGTTCTTTCTTCTTATTAGTGGATAAATAGATACCCGACCAAGCCATCACAACGTTTCTCCCACCATCCGCCCTTTGCCTAATGACAGGGGCTGGAAAGCAGTAATGAAAAACTATACATCACAATCAAGCGGACAGTCTTATTCATGGCTATGCATTATGCTCACTAGTCATAATCATCGCTGCCATGACAGAGGGATAGATGTAGACGGGGGTGAGGGGTGGAGGGAGGCACCCGGTGAAAAGAAATGGTGTGAAATGGCCTGGAGAGGAGAAGAAATGATGAAATTGCAAGATTAGGTGAAGGGGGAATGGAAAAATGTCTGCAAAACAAGAGGGAAGTCACTCAGGTGGGAGTTTGTGCACAAATCTTCTTTTAGACCAGAGCTCAAATACATTTGCCATTCATTCCACATCTTGATTTTGTTACAATGATATGTTGCAACACGACCATATGATAGGAATTCCATCAATATAATTACCGTAAGTGTAATTTCCCAAGTGAGGTCAGTTTTTGTAGATGCACCATGCAAATAATGCAAACATATCTTGATTTTCACACAGGCGCAGGTACACCTTGTAGTGAATGCCGGCCAAACGGGGGGTTGACATCGACAAACAACCACCATTTACAATCACCAACGTTTTTGGAACATGGGAAGAAAATGGAATACCCGAAGAAAACCCACGTAGGCATGGAGACCATACGTATGCAAATTCCATATCGAACTCTAGACATGCTAACCACTCGACCACCAGATAGCCTCTTTTTAACTCATTCACTGCCATTCCCCAATTTATTTGAGAATTGAAAAGCATGAGGTGGAGCGCCATCCCCAAATTTATTCGGGTTTTGTTTCTTTCTTGCGGGGGGTACTGATAAAGCGCTGGTCAGACCTCTGGCAATGTTTTCCGTCCCACGAGGGTGCAGGATTTGCCTTTTGTCCATGTTAAGAGCTAAGCTTCAGCTGTTTTTAATGCGATTTGAAATTAGCATGGAGAAACTTTCCATGTTAAATCAATCTACAAGATAAGAGCCATTTGAATTCTTTTGAATAACAATCTTCAAGCCATTTGCAGTGTCCTCTATTCTTGTTCTTTTGGTATAACTACTTGGGCATGGAGTTGATGTCACATCCTGCGTCTCAGGCGCTGGTTTCAGCGTTTCATCTGCCTCTGAGGTTCCTTCTGCATTCAAAGGACATACAAACCTGTTTCCAACACTGGCGGCAGAACACCCGAATGACAAATCAAAAGTTCCGTTAATTAACCCAAAACACGCAGAGCGACATGGCCTCCCAATTTGTCCCCTCCCCTGGTTTTCATCAAGCCGGTGAGGTATTTCGGCGTGATTGCCCATAATAGGACGTGTCTGTCTTGATCAAGACTTTATGCAGATTGGCTGCCTCTTGTTTTGCCTTTCCTGTGAGAGTGCGTGAGAGAGAGAGGGAGAAATAATATGGCTCTAATTGACCCATTTGGCTGCTTCTCTGCCCACACGAGGGGGCTTTGGCTTTTAATGTTTGATCGGCCTAATTTCCCCAACACATCATTAGTGGCCATCTTCAGCCTCTGCTCCTAATAACCTCTTTATGAGGCGAATGGATGCCGTTAAAAGTCTTTGTCTCTCTCGTCTCTCTCATCCCTCTTCCGCCGATGCTCCTAATTAAGTCAGATGTTCAGGATACGCTAATGGTGCCAGAACCTGTTTGAATTGAATAAGCGGGAGCGGCTCTCGCGCTCCTGGCCCATTTGAATCATTTCTTTACCACTTAAAACACACTAATTGTTAAATATGTGCGCTGGCGTGTTTGCGCGAGTGTATTTGCGTGAGGGACTGTACGCTCGGGGTGAAGCGGTGCTTCTTTGGCAGAAATGCAGCGCTCGTTACAAAGTGAGTGCTTACGTTCCAGAGTCGGGGTGTGTAAAAGCAACAAGCCATTTACACAAAGGCTAATAGATTCCAGACCACCGTTCGGCCATTCCGAGAGTGGAAGGCAACATTCTCCAAGCAAATCTGTTTTTTTTTTATTGCACATTGGATCCTAATAATAGGTCAGCACTTATAATCTAACGCTCAGAGCAAAGACCCTACACCCCCACCTCCCCAGTTCTCATTCGTTTAACGTTAGCGGCAACTTTGTCGGATGTTTGTGGAGCAATTAACGATAAAACAAACCCATTAGCTCTTTCTTCCGTAACTTGCAATTATAATAAACCACCGCCCACGTCATGTGCATGTGATGGTAACAGACCACCCCAAAATCAGGGAGGCCGTAGAACCTGCAAGTACTGAACCAAAACATATGAACAAAAGATACTTGCAGGGGTACAATGGAAAAAACGCAGTTTGGAAAACCGCAACAATCCACAGTACAGTATTTTCCGGTGTATAAGGCGCACCAAAAAGCCTTGATGTTCTTCAAAAAAATGACCCTGCGCCTTATACATAGGTGTGCCTTATATGTGAAGTACAGTAAAGTCTCGTTATATCGATATCGGATATATCGATAGTCCCGGTTATATCGATACTATTTCTATGCACGCACGGAGAAAATTACATGCAAACAGGGTCGGATATATCGATAGTCCCGGTTATATCGATATTTTTTCGGACTCCCTTGAATATCGATATAACGAGACTTTACTGGAATTCGGAATGACTGTCAGAAGCGACTCCATTTCCCCCATAGAAGAAGTCGTGCGTAAACCCAGTGTCTACTGTAGTGCCCTAGATGTGGTGTGCCTTATAAATTGAAAACTTTTATACATTTATATATTGTATTTGTAGAACTTTTGTCATTCATTGAAGATGTGCCTTGTAGTCCGGGTCGCCTTAAATATGGAAAAAGTTAGAAAATACACCATTGGAGGTGCTTTTATTCCAACGTGCCTCATATACTGGAAAATACGGTAGCTAAACAAACACAACACACTGTGAAAAATGACCACATTTTTTTACTCTGATCAGCTTCCAAATTATGCCGGCAGGTTGACATCCTGTTTTTTGTTTTTTTTTGTAACCGTGGTTCCTTTTTTCATCGATGGACCACTCCTGTACGACTGAGAGACGTGGTTCCTTTTGTCATTGGTCATGGCATGTTTTGGTCAAGATCACACACAGCTGTGACTGTTGGTATTTTTGCTCGAAAAGCGACCCAATCTGATATGTTGTAGACGTTTAGCAGAGGATTACTGACAGTGACTAAGCAGGATGCAGCTGTGTGGAGGCATGACGTCTATGCATTCATCAGAGAACAATACCACAGCCTCAACACAGAGCGTATTCGATTGAGAAAAAAAAAAGCATTTAAACCAAGGGTGTCAAACTCTTTTTTTTTTTTTTTTTTTGCCGTGGGCCACATTGTACTTACGGTTTCCACTGGAGGGCCGTTTTGAATTTGGGGAGGCTATTAGAATGTTTAATCAACTCCACATGTACATCAAGAGTGCACAAAAAATTAACTCATTCACCGCCAGATGTGCAAAAATGTGTCCACTCCAGTGCCAGGGTTTTTTCTCATTGTCACTTGAATTCCAGGACCCACAGAATATTACATTTTGGGACTACATACATATTCAATACAGTGTTACAAACTTTAGACTCTCTTTACTTTAGACTTCTCTTCTTCAGGAAAATGATTTAATTCCTAAATTATATGGGTCTGGAGTTATATGAGCTTGAAATGAGGGTGTCCGTCTAAAATACAATGCAATAGATACATATTGGTTTATGTAGTGCTTTAACAGCAGTTGAAGCTGTAACAAAGGCTAACATGGGAAAATGGAAATGGTGCCCCCTAGTGGTAAAGAAAAAACCATTGCCAGGGGGCATGACCAGTACTTTTTGGCACACAAGCATGAAAAAACAAAACCCGAACAAATTCGACAGAGCCCCATGCTCTACGTCATATTTTCAATTCCCGAATGAATTTGTGAATGGCAGTGAATGAGTTAATGAATGACTAGTTTTCAAATTTGAAGTAAAAAATAACTATTATTGTGGTTTACATGAGATGATTTGAAATTTAAATTTGGATTTTCGCAGGCATCATGGAATTTCACAAGTTTGATTTGCCTTCGCGGGCCAAATATAATGATGTGGCGGGTCAGATTTGGCCCCCGGACCAGGACTTTGATACCTGTGGTTTAAACAGATATTAATTTCAGGTTACCTAAATAAAAATATTTTGATTACCAATTATTAGAGCAGACATCAGTCTGGTCTAATAATTGGTAATCAAAATATTTTCAATATTCTTCATTCAATTCACTCCCACCATCACCTTTGTTTCCATATTTCACGTAAATCCTCCACAAAACTTCAGAGGTCCTCACTCATATGTAAATGAGGGGTCCCAATTCTTCCATGTCGGATTACCCTCTCTCTCTAATTGCCATCTTATACGATGTGGGGGTTATTTCTTTATTTTTGTTCTTTCTTCTTATTAGTGGATAAATAGATACCCGACCAAGCCATCACAACGTTTCTCCCACCATCCGCCCTTTGCCTAATGACAGGGGCTGGAAAGCAGTAATGAAAAACTATACATCACAATCAAGCGGACAGTCTTATTCATGGCTATGCATTATGCTCACTAGTCATAATCATCGCTGCCATGACAGAGGGATAGATGTAGACGGGGGTGAGGGGTGGAGGGAGGCACCCGGTGAAAAGAAATGGTGTGAAATGGCCTGGAGAGGAGAAGAAATGATGAAATTGCAAGATTAGGTGAAGGGGGAATGGAAAAATGTCTGCAAAACAAGAGGGAAGTCACTCAGGTGGGAGTTTGTGCACAAATCTTCTTTTAGACCAGAGCTCAAATACATTTGCCATTCATTCCACATCTTGATTTTGTTACAATGATATGTTGCAACACGACCATATGATAGGAATTCCATCAATATAATTACCGTAAGTGTAATTTCCCAAGTGAGGTCAGTTTTTGTAGATGCACCATGCAAATAATGCAAACATATCTTGATTTTCACACAGGCGCAGGTACACCTTGTAGTGAATGCCGGCCAAACGGGGGGTTGACATCGACAAACAACCACCATTTACAATCACCAACGTTTTTGGAACATGGGAAGAAAATGGAATACCCGAAGAAAACCCACGTAGGCATGGAGACCATACGTATGCAAATTCCATATCGAACTCTAGACATGCTAACCACTCGACCACCAGATAGCCTCTTTTTAACTCATTCACTGCCATTCCCCAATTTATTTGAGAATTGAAAAGCATGAGGTGGAGCGCCATCCCCAAATTTATTCGGGTTTTGTTTCTTTCTTGCGGGGGGTACTGATAAAGCGCTGGTCAGACCTCTGGCAATGTTTTCCGTCCCACGAGGGTGCAGGATTTGCCTTTTGTCCATGTTAAGAGCTAAGCTTCAGCTGTTTTTAAAGGGCTATATGTATGTATATATGTATGTATATATGTGTATATATGTAATCAATATGTATGTATTGTGTTTTGTACAGCCGCCCCCATTTCAAGCTCAAATAACTCCAGACTCAGATCACTTAGGAATTAACTGTTTTTTTCTAATGAAAGAAGAGAATCTAAGGTTTTTTTTTACGCTGAACTGAATGTTTATGTAGTCCTAAAACTCAATATTCTCTGTCCTACAATTTGAGTGAAAATGACAAAACCTTGGCACTGTAGTGGATATGTTTGCACAGCATCTGGCAGTGAATGAGTTAATATTCACTCAATGAATTAATTTCGACACCAATTCTGAGGAAATTTCCCACAATTTGTCAGAATTATGAATGAAATACGGTAAGATCGACCACACACGTCCGCGGACCTCAGTAGCTGGTCGCCATCAAAACAGAATGAAAACACAAAAACAAAAAGGTCTGCGTTGTAAACTTGTGTGGTTCCAACCACACCTGTAATTGTACACAGCTAGCAACCAGTGTTCAAGACGGCATTTGGAGCAGAACAAACATTTCCATAGCCCTCACACACTCACCTTTCTTCATTGTTCTCTTTTTATAGACTGGCTTCTTACAAGCCACCAAATGTTAATCCCACGCAGGTCGTCTAATGACGCCATGTTACACACACACACGCGCCCTTTGAGCGGATGTTTACGTACAGCACAGAGACTTTCTGATGTCTACAGCGCCGACGCATGTTTAATGCGTTACGTGTGTGCAGGTGTCACCCCTGACCTTGCTCTCACCCGCATCTCATTCCCCCTCATTAAATATGTATATTTTACCACACAATCTTCCCACCAGCGCTTCCTCTCTCGCACGGACGTCACACGAGCGGAGGGGGATTTGCATGTAGACAATGAAGAGTGAAAGGAGCAATCTTCCAAAGGAAAAAAAAGTCTTTAGCAGTCTCACTTTACTCTCTTTATTTATTGAGGTCCAAAATAATGGCTGTAAATTTCACAGAGAGATTGCAAATGCTTTTGGTCGGCTTGTTGCAACTGATTTCGCAAAATCAGACACTCAATCGACTGGTTGCCCAGAAACTTGTCCCAAAGTCAGTCACGGAGTCGGCAGACAGGAAATGTCAAAACAAATGCAAAAGTGAAAATAAGAAAACAGGACATGCGATGGCTAAATATATAAATAAATAAATATACAGTAAATAAATATAAATAGCAATAAATATGAATAAATAAATATGAATGAACAAACGAATAAATATGAATACAAAAATAATAAATAAATAAGGGGTCCCCCGCCCCTCCCAACCTGAGAGTAGGGACCTATCATAGCTGTGTCCGGCGCCACCATGTCTGGACATTAGGGATATATAAATGGGGCCGATACGACCAGTCAGACTTTAGTTCGCTGACGAAGCCTCTTGGATAGGAGGCGAAACGTCCGAAACCTTCACTTTTGTACAGATGACGGCTGAAGAAACCTTCTCATCGATGGACCACTCCTGTACGACTGAGAGCTTACACAGACGTATTGCTGCCAACTTTGGGAGAGACATCCTTCTGCTGGTACGTAACTTAGAAAAGGCCACCTTTAAATTAGCTGATTTAAAGAACCACCTCAGATTCAATCTTAGATGTAGACAGAGCCGGTTAATTCCTAAATGCTTGAAGCAAGCACCCCTGGAACCCGGATACTTAGCCGATAAAATGCAACAAAATTATACTAGGAAAATTCTAAATTTGCGAATTAGGAGACTTAACATAGAGATAAAAAACAAACAGTCAGAAATAGAAACTTATTATCAGCGATTACAAACTAAATTTACCCACAAAATCTATCAGGAAGTGTGTGAATTTACTAAATCCGGTTATATGAGGCACCACAGCAAAACCAAAGAGAGACAAAAGGGTAAATTTCAAAAATTACTTTTACTGAAACAATCTCAGCTACTGGTAAACACGCGAAAAATTAGGAATGAACAGTTTGCAAGGGAGAATTGGATCAAAAATTTGTCAGACAGAGATCTCTCAGAGACAGAAAAGGCGGTACTTACCAAAGGTTTAAATTTCTCAGTGACTCCTAAAACTATACCTACAATAGATTATATCACAGCTACTGAATCGGCTATTAAAAATAACAAACTTTCGTATGCAGAGGCAGATGATCTACGCATTAAAATATCAGCTCTTCTCAGTAGTGCCAAACTTCCTCCGTCCAACATAACATTAGAAGAGAGAAAGGCGTTAACTACTCTACAAAAAGACAAAAATATTACTATTTTGCCAGCAGACAAGGGCAGATGCACAGTGCTTCTCAACACATTGGATTATGAAGACAAAATAAATAGGTTAATCAGTGATTCTAACACGTATGAGCAACTAAAAAGGGACCCTTCCAATAGATACAAGAAAGAAATGATTGACTGTCTCCAAAAGTTAGAGAAAGGAAAACATATAGACAAACAGATGTATTTTAGATTATACCCGGGAGAGGCCACGCCATGTATCTATGGCCTGCCAAAAATACATAAAGAAGGGTTCCCCCTCAAACCCATTGTGTGTAGCATTGACTCCTCTACATACAATGTAGCCAAATATTTAAAAACTATTTTAGCTCCGTTGGTTGGTAACACTGAATATCACGTAGAGAATACCACAGGGTTTGTAGAGAGGATCAAAGACCTCATATTGGAACCTGAGGAAACTTTGGCATCATACGATGTGACTTCTCTCTTTACATCTGTCCCAACCCCAGCAGCAGTCTCAGTGGTGAGGACGAGGCTGCTGGCGGATGTTTCTCTGCATGAAAGAACCAAACTTAAACCGGATCACATCTGCCAATTATTAGAAATCTGCCTTAATACTACGTATTTTCAATTTCGGGAAAAATTTTATAAACAAATTCATGGTTGTGCTATGGGCTCACCAGTTTCACCCATAGTGGCTAATCTTTACATGGAAGAGATGGAGAAACAGGCCCTCACATCCTTCCCAGGGACAAAACCTAGACACTGGTTTAGATATGTGGACGATACTTTTGTCATAATTAAGAAACAAGAAATTCCAAAACAAGAGGGAAGTCACTCAGGTGGGAGTTTGTGCACAAATCTTCTTTTAGACCAGAGCTCAAATACATTTGCCATTCATTCCACATCTTGATTTTGTTATAATGATATGTTGCAACACGACCATATGATAGGAATTCCATCAATATAATTACCGTAAGTGTAATTTCCCAAGTGAGCTCAGTTTTTGTAGATACACGATGCAAATAATGCAAACATATCTTGATTTTCACACAGGCGCAGGTACACCTTGTAGTGAATGCCGGCCAAACGGGGGGTTGACATCGACAAACAACCACCATTTACAATCACCAACGTTTTTGGAACATGGGAAGAAAATGGAATACCCGAAGAAAACCCACGTAGGCATAGAGACCATACGTATGCAAATTCCATATCGAACTCTAGACATGCTAACCACTCGACCACCAGATAGCCTCTTTTTAACTCATTCACTGCCATTCCCCAATTTATTTGAGAATTGAAAAGCATGAGGTGGAGCGCCATCCCCAAATTTATTCGGGTTTTGTTTCTTTCTTGCGGGGGGTACTGATAAAGCGCTGGTCAGACCTCTGGCAATGTTTTCCGTCCCACGAGGGTGCAGCATTTGCCTTTTGTCCATGTTAAGAGCTAAGCTTCAGCTGTTTTTAAAGGGCTATATGTATGTATATATGTGTATATATGTAATCAATATGTATGTATTGTGTTTTGTACAGCCGCCCCCATTTCAAGCTCAAATAACTCCAGACTCGGATCACTTAGGAATTAACTGTTTTTTTCTAATGAAAGAAGAGAATCTAAGGTTTTTTTTTACGCTGAACTGAATGTTTATGTAGTCCTAAAACTCAATATTCTCTGTCCTACAATTTGAGTGAAAATGACAAAACCTTGGCACTGTAGTGGATATGTTTGCACAGCATCTGGCAGTGAATGAGTTAATATTCACTCAATGAATTAATTTCGACACCAATTCTGAGGAAATTTCCCACAATTTGTCAGAATTATGAATGAAATACGGTAAAATCGACCACACACGTCCGCGGACCTCAGTAGCTGGTCGCCATCAAAACAGAATGAAAACACAAAAACAAAAAGGTCTGCCTTGTAAACTTGTGTGGTTCCAACCACACCTGTAATTGTACACAGCTAGCAACCAGTGTTCAAGACGGCATTTGGAGCAGAACAAACATTTCCATAGCCCTCACACACTCACCTTTCTTCATTGTTCTCTTTTTATAGACTGGCTTCTTACAAGCCACCAAATGTTAATCCCACGCAGGTCGTCTAATGACGCCATGTTACACACACACACGCGCCCTTTGAGCGGATGTTTACGTACAGCACAGAGACTTTCTGATGTCTACAGCGCCGACGCATGTTTAATGCGTTACGTGTGTGCAGGTGTCACCCCTGACCTTGCTCTCACCCGCATCTCATTCCCCCTCATTAAATATGTATATTTTACCACACAATCTTCCCACCAGCGCTTCCTCTCTCGCACGGACGTCACACGAGCGGAGGGGGATTTGCATGTAGACAATGAAGAGTGAAAGGAGCAATCTTCCAAAGGAAAAAAAAGTCTTTGGCAGTCTCACTTTACTCTCTTTATTTATTGAGGTCCAAAATAATGGCTGTAAATTACACAGAGAGATTGCAAATGCTTTTGGTCGGCTTGTTGCAACTGATTTCGCAAAATCAGACACTCAATCGACTGGTTGCGCAGAAACTTGGCCCAAAGTCAGTCACGGAGTCGGCAGACAGGAAATGTCAAAACAAATGCAAAAGTGAAAATAAGAAAACAGGACATGCGATGGCTAAATATATAAATAAATAAATATACAGTAAATAAATATAAATAGCAATAAATATGAATAAATAAATATGAATGAACAAACGAATAAATATGAATACAAAAATAATAAATAAATAAATAAATGTAAACTAAATAAATGAATAAAATAATAAATAAATACAAATTAAGAAATAAACATAAATAAATAAAAAATATACAGTGCATAAATATAAATAAATAAAAATACTTATAAATACACAATTAAATGAATAAATACATACATACATACATACATACAGATATAAATAAAATAAATAAATACATAAATGTATTAATTAATTATAAAAAGATTATGATGTTGAGGTTTTCTTTGTGAGTGTCCAGGTTCCATAGGATCAATGGAATGATCAAAGTATATCAAAAGGATAACTCTTATTAGAGGCTTTGGTCAGAGAGGCCAGACTGAGATGGTTTGGACATGACCAAAGGAGAGAGAGTGGCTATATCGGGAGAAGGATGCTGAGCTTTGACCTGCCAGGCACGAGACCGAAAAGAAGGCCAAAGAGGAGGTTTATTGATATTGTCAAAGAAGACATAAAAGTAGCTGGTGTGAGAGTAAAGGATGCACAAAACATGGTTAGATGGAGGACACTGATCGCTGTGGAGACCCCCGAAGGGAAAAGCCGAAAGGAAACGAAGAAGAAATAAATATCAAAAAACACCTTATGGTTAAAAAAGTTGAATTGTTACACTTTGAAACATGTAATACTCATCGTCTGGGATGTGCTGGTGGGTTGTGGGAAACAGTGATAAAACGCCTGAGTGGACTCCTATAAAATACAGAGCATCATCGTAGGCTTTAATTATTAAGTGGCCTGGGCGCTACAGGGGATTACAAGGGAAGAAAAGCCTTATTTCCAAGTGCAACACAAGTAATCGTTACAGTACAAGAGCAATAACAAAACGCGACCAACCATTTTTAACCATTGTGATTGGAAAGTCAATAATCCACAGCGTAATGCTGCTCACGTCCCGATGATAAATTTGCACCCGCATCATGCCAGATTCACATCGCCGGCCAATTTCAATTCAGCGATGTACGCTGGATTTGGAAAAGTATTTGCAGCGTTTCACTCCGTTGATGATGTTGCCGTCTTATTCCAAAGTGAAAAGTTGTTCTTCATTCTGCAGTCCCCCCAAGTGCCATATTTTCCGGTGTACAAGGTGTACCTCCAATGAATAGTGTATTTTTAAAACATTTTCCATATATAAGGCCCACCGGACTACAAGGTTCACCTTTTAATGAATAAAAAAAGTTTTCTAAATATAACATATTTGCTTCCTTTTCTGCAAGTTTGCAAAACGTCACCCAGGTATATAGGGGATATGATGGGTATCCATCAGATCCATCGTACTGCATTTTACGGTGTATAAGGTGCATCGGAGTATCAGGCGCACCCCAATGAATGGTGTCTTTTCAAACTTTTTCCATATATAAGATGCACCTTCCATGAATGAAAAAAGTTTTCCAAATATAGTACATAAATATACAAAGGTTTTCTAAATATAAGGCACACCACATTATAAGGCACAACAGTAAAGGCTGGGGTTACACACTACTGGGTAAATGGAGTCGGTGGCTGCTGACAGTCGTTGCGAGACTTGTTGTGGCTCTGTTACTTCACATATAAGGCGCACCTGCGTACAAGCCGCAGGGTCATCTTTTGATGAAGATGAAGGCTTTTGGCTGCGTCTTATACATCAGAAAATACGGTACATTAAATCATGGCTTAGTGAAAACCTGTTCATGTCGGACCGATTTTATGTTTGTTCGAAAAACCCAAAACAAAGGCCCATCAGATTGAAACGGACTTTTTCTTGTATGGTTAGATCCCGTCCTGCGATAATGGATCGGGAAGGAAACAAAATGGTGAGCGGAGATACAATACAAGAAGGGGGGAGGGAGGGGTTCAAGGAGCTGCTTGAGAAAAAAGGAATTGCCGCATCCTGCTTTTGGTCAATTGTTAGTGTATGATCCTCTACGACTCGGAATCACTCGTATAGAAACATTCTTGGAATTATCGTCTGGTTCTAAAGGTGCGTTTTCAGGTGAACATGAACGCGCGTGTGTTTGTGGGCTTGCGCTGGATGACCTGCCCCATTTTAATCTGTCGCAGAGGGAAGATGCGGTGAAAACCATTATCACCGTCACCCTGTCGCTGATAACGGCCCGCTAATCTGTTTGCTGGAGGTATTGAACAAATGCATTTGCACCGCGGACAGACAGGAGATCAGCGGGAGGGGGGGGGGGGTGATCTGGCCCATTGTGCCTGTGTGTGTGTGTTTGTGTGTGTTTGAGCGAGCTGATGAAAAATGAGAGGATGAGGAGGTTGGGAAAACTTCCCTGACAGCATTGGCCTTCCCGTGACAACCAGGAAGGAAGGTGCGGTGGGGAAAGAGAATGAGCGAGTAGTGACGAAAACACAAGGAGATGAAGGAAGCGCTTTGGGGGTAATGACAGAGACGAATGAAAAGAAATGAGGGAGGGAAGAAAAAAAGACTGGCTGGAAAAAGAGCAATTGGAGAAAGAGCAGGACAAACCAAAATCAATGGCGCAACAGTGTCCTTTTGAGAAGGAAAATGAAACGGCACATTTCATGATGAAATATCCATGTTTACATGTTTAACGGAACATTGAATGGGCTGTTGTTCAGCATAAACTGTTGGTTGGGGGCTGCTCAATTGACCGCAGGCTATTTGGCGAGCGCTGAACCGGCCGTGCGTCCCTTCAGATTGCAGGGATGAAAACAATACAGTACGTTACGTTACGTTACGATACAATACAATACATATATATTTATATAGCGCTTTGACAAGAGCTGAAGCTGGAACATTTTTGGATCTCAGATGTTAATAAACTCCTATATCAAAATCCACAAAAAAATGCTCTATCATGTTGTTTATGAAATATTTTTGTATCACATTTGATAAAATGGGAGCTTTTGACAAACATTTTTCTCCAACTTTTTTCTGCAACTTGACATACATCAAAGTGATATAGAAAGCCACTCTGTCCAGCGCGTCTCTACATCTTGATACCCCATTTGTCCCCCAGAGTCAGCAATTACTAAAATCCATATCGAGCCAGCCCTGGGATTGGCTGCCAACCGGTTCGGGGTGTCCTCCGCCTACTGCCCAAAGATGGCTGGGATAGACTCCAGCAACGCTGCGACCCTTGTGAGGATAAAGTGGTTCAGAAAATGGCTAATTATTGTAAAAATACTCAAAATGTTTTTGAAGGTGGTATTTCAGTGATGAATTAGATGAATTAAGCCGTCAAAATAGTGTGAGTTTTTATTTTAGTCAGCATTATGTAGATTAGATGACAATTTGGGGGAAATCTTATTTTAATCCTGTAGTATTGAATTTGATACAGGCATTTTAACATGATATAATTGTAATGTAAAGAATGAGGCACTCAATAAATATGCATTCTTTCAATGAAGAAAAAACTTATCTTTGAAAATGACTCAATATTTTCATGTTATTCTAAACTGTAAATTCCAAAAAAATAGCAATGATTTTCCTGCAAAACCCAAAAGCATGATCCACTGGGACCAACCATGTTAGAAATAACCAAAAGAAAAATGTGAGCTTCCTGTAAAGGCATGATGATGCACCAGAGGGCAGGATACCAGAAAGTATTAGATCACATACAAAGGTTTTTTTTATGAAAAAAAATTCATGTTGGTGAGATAGAGGTCTCAGACACCCGAGTCTCAAATATGATAGAAAGAGTATCATAGGGTTAAAGACAAATAAGACCTACAAAAGAACTCTAAAATGTAAAGGGGGCCAAAGTAGTAGTTATGTGCTCCCTCTTACGAGTATCAGTCAAGAGGTGAGCAGCGGCATTCTAGACCAGTTAGAGACACTTCATGGAGGATTTGTGACTCCAAAGTAAAGCGCATTACAGTAATCGAGCTGAAATTTGACGAAGGCATGAATTTCTGCTTCTAGGTCCTCATGAGAAAGGAGACGTTTGATTTTAGCCTGCTACCTAAAATGAAAGAAGCTGGATTCAACATCAACAAAAAGGAAAAAGTCACATCCGGTAGACACGCTCGCTCCCTTTATGGTTTCCCTCTTTGTCATTAGCCAGGAATGAATCCCCATCACGTCACGATCTTCATCTCTGTGTCCATATTTCATACTTTCCCAGTTCCACCTTACCGCCCAATCTTCTCCCGAGGCCCTCGGGCGCACCAATTGTGCTGCCTAACCTCTTGTATGAATTTTCCAATTCGGATTCCTGCTGGATTATGGCTCTGCGGCGACAAGGATACATTTTCTCAGATTATATTTTGGATTCAATGGCATGATTATCGCCGCACACTGTTCAGACTGTGGGGATGGTGAGCAGGGGACGGAGACGTTCACCTCATTCAGGGGACAATGGGCATCACTTTCTCTTTCTATCTCCCCCCTATGCACCCACCTCCCCCCTACACACACGTACGCACACTCCATTCCACTCGACACCCACTAGCCCTGAGGTTAGAGACTATAGATGGCAGACATGGAGATTGGTTTTTAGTTAAATGTCAGTGGAGGTGAAAGTACCGCCCAAAGGCATACTGTATAAACGTGTGCGTGTGTGTGTGTGTGTGTGTGTCTTCTTTCTTATTCCATTTGGGAGGCATCTTTGTTTTTCCCCAAAAACTTAGTTTCTGCCTTTTTTTGTTTTTCCATAGATTTGAGGAAATTGAAATCAATTGTTTGTCTTTTGCCCCGTCCCCATCCCTCTTATGCTAAACAAGAGCAAATCTTGAAACATTTTGTCATCATTGATATTCCCCACCAGTTGAAATATGACAACCGGATCTTCCTCGCCTGTCTTTACATTTTTAACTACAGTAAAGTCTCGTTATATCGATATCGGATATATCGATAGTCCCGGTTATATCGATACTATTTCTATGCACGCACGGAGAAAATTACATGCAAACAGGGTCGGATATATCGATAGTCCCGGTTATATCGATATTTTTTCAGACTCCCTTGAATATCGATATAACAAGACTTTACTGTATTTCCGAGTTTGAGTCAGCATATGTCCTTGTCACTCAACCAGTCGCTCGACATTTGGCTTTTCGTGGAGCAGTCATGCACAAGCCGGCCTTCATGGATGATGTCCTGAAGGGTTCGATGGCTTTCACGTTAGATGCGCACGGGACATGGACCACCTGTGTCCATGCTTCTATTTCTCATGTGTGCGCGACGGAGATCGAGATGGAGACCGACAGGCATTTGAATGACTGACATCTCCATGTCTGGAGTGCAATAGATGATTGTGGGTCATGTATGTTTTGACTTTTTTTTTGCCTTCGTGTTTCAGTGCTTTGATGTGTGTGAGTGTGTTTGTGTGTGTGTGCTGGGGGAAGGTTGTTGCTGTTGGCTGATACTACCCGTAAATATCGCTGATTGTGGCAGATGGTCATAGGGACTCTGAAAATTCAGTACTGTTAAGAATAATCAGTGGCAGGCCGTGCATGTCACTCCTCCGTCTTCAGTAGTGCAATGTCTGAATCAATCTGCAGCTGCCACTGTAAAAAAAGTGTGGGGTGATTTTCTACATGTCCTGTACTGTACTAGAGGGTACAGTTAGCCAGGAAATAACTTGTGAATAAATAAATACTGTCATTAAACTGTTCGGGTTTTTAACAATCACCGTACAGATTCATGATATGGGGTCAGATGTCACTCTTTCACACCACAGAGAAGATGATTGGCAAAGGTTGGCAAAGCATCAATAATAACCTCATAAAATGGCAATACGGTTTGCTATTTTTGCAAGTCTGACCTTTCTGAATTTCAGTTTTGGAAATGGGTGAAACAGTTTATCTGCAACCAAATCCATTTCTTCTCCACCTTTAGCTATTGTGGGTTGACAAAACCACTATTAAATCAACACAATATCTTTGCTTAGGCAGATCGCTACCGATACAGTGTGCTAGCTCTGGCCAGTATGCTCTTGTCACTTGCGGCGAGTGATAAGAGTAGTTTTTTGATGACTCTGTTGCTTTAACTATTGTCTATTGCTTTTGCTTTAACCAATCAGATTTCAAGTTGGTGACGTGCAGGGCTGGGTAATGTCAGAGTTTTCGCAAACTATGATCGGCTAATTAGTAGCTAATCATAGTTTGCGAAAACTCTGATGTTTACCACCACCTTTAAGGTGTTTGTACCCCTTTTGGGTTGCCAACTCAAACTCTGATTGGTTAAAGCAACAGTTTGAATGGCACTTATTTTATGCTCCAGGGCCGAGAGAATTGATTGTGAAGGTGTCCATTAGTTAAATGCTTAAATACAAAAACAAACATCTGCAAGCAGCGCAACAGGGAATGGAAGCTGAAAGACAATTTGGAATTATTTAATAAGAATTCATGGACAAAATATGATTAACATCAGTCTGTGATTCAGATATTTTTAGGCCAGCAGAGAAGGCTTTGCAGGCCCTGACAGTCCGCCACTGATAATAATACATTTCGACAATAATTGCCTTTCAAAACTCTCAAGGACACTTTACAGTCACATGAGTAGTTGTTTTCTGTGGGTGATCTTTTTCCCTCTCACTATTTTTTTTTCTTTTTTTGTGAAAATCCTCATACGCCGCATTTCTCTTTTGTCGAAAATTGGCAGAGAAACCCTTTTGAGCATTCTAAACTTGTTTGCATTTCCGCATTTTTGTCCCTTGTTTGTCTTTTCAGGTCGCGATACACTTGTCAGACCGCCCCTTGTAAGAATAATGTTTACAATCTCAAAGGAACAGAGATTCCCTTGACACGCTCCATTTTTAACGCACAGCCCCGCACAAATCAACCATGTTGTCTAATAGATGATTGTCCCTTTGTGCCTAGAAACTAAAGTCTCAATCTCTGTCTTACCTCCCCCTGCTCTCACACACACACACACACACACACACAAATAAGATTTTCGTCCACTCCTTCCTATTTGTTTTAAAGAGCCATCAGCGCATAGCGTTAGCCTTTCTCGGCCTGGGACAACAACCATTTATTATTCACCTGCTTTCATTATGAATGGCTTGCAGGTTGATGTCACAGCAAGTGCTCATACATCACAACACACACACACACACAGACACACACCGAAGATGAGGTGGCTTGAGTGCATGCCTACAAACAACCTCGTCAATTTTCCCGTGCGTTGCATTCTTTATTACTGTTGCTTAATTAGTCATGAGGATAAATATCTGTTTGTTTGCACTTTCAGGAACAAACAACAAACAAAAAAAAAACACAACAAAAAATAGAGAAGATAAACCATACTGGAATCTCCCCTGGTTTTCTGTCATAAACAAGTTGCTTCGCTGTTGCTTGCTCTCGCTTGTCTTACTTGGTGAGAGAGCAGCTCCTGTTTTGCTCGTGGTCGCGTTTATGCCCGCTCACCCAAGCAGCTATTTAGCATAGGCCAGGCTACAAGTCTGGTAAAACAAGCACCACAATAGCTCACACTGTGTTACATTTGTCAACATGACACTTTTCCCTATTCAATTAAGTTACACCCGAGTGCTCTTTTTTATTGTTGTTGTTCTTGCTTTGTATTTCCGTCTATTCTCCATAACCGCCACATTGTTGCCCCGCTCGCTCCCCTTCACAAACCATGCCTCACAGTGAAGGCGACCGGTCGAGAAGAGCGACGCGCTGGCCCGGTCAAGATACAGATGACACATTCATGCTAGCAAAAAACATGATGGATGACAAGATAGACTGCCATCGGCGACATTCACACCTTTGGAGCCTTCTTCATAGAAACACAACAAAGCAAACATGTTTCAGACTGTATCCGTCTTCTCAGTGCCCATTTCAGCCTACAGTTTAAATTCAGACTTTTCTGTCAGTAATTCATTGATCCTGGTCAGCTCACACGTTCAAGTAGGGAGCAGTAAAATCCAAACCAGAAGAAGTGGATTAATGGGGGTGGGGTGTCATGTTCTTGACGCTATCTGCTAGCTGTGAGCGTGTGTCCACCAGGTCAAGCCAATAAAGGGAAAATCTTTTATGACAAGTTAAACAAGCCCAGTGAGAACTGCTCAGGTCAATACTTGATCACACACACCAAATTATGTCAGGTCAACAGCATACGCACACACACTCACAATTCTTCCAATGATTTTTTTTGTGTGCCTCTGAGTCAAACTTGGATGCTGACGTGTATATCTACTCCTACATTGCAACCTTGGTTTTTTAACATCTCGGTTCTCGACCAATTCGGTTTTTGACCGTTTTTTTTCTGCATCCATTTACAACAGAAAATGGGTCCCAAATGAGCGCACCTGAATGCACCACTTGACTCTTTCCTTATCCGTCACTTCTTCATGTCACGACGCACCATACTTGTGCTGCATTCTGTTGTGAACAGGCGTGTTTGTATTGTTCAATTGATAAAAAAAGCAGCCTTTGATTACATTGATTAGAATAGGAAATGTTTGGTTTTCAAACAAATCAGTTTTCAAACAGGTTTCAGGAACGAATTACGGTCGAAAACTGAAGTTTGACTCTATAGCTTTTGTGAAAATTGAGGCAATGAATTGTTGCCCAGTGTGGGTGCAATCGACCTACCTTGATGAACAAGTGGAGGTTGCTCTCTTTCAAATCAGTCTCACATATGTAAAAGGACAGTCACGACAACAACCAAAATGAAGTTACCCTAACTCATTCACTGCCAATCACAAATTTATTTGGGCATTGAACATATGACGTTGAGCGCCAATCCCGAATTTGCTCGGGTTTTGTTTTTTCTTATTTGGGTGCCGATAAAGAGCTGGCAATGGCCACTGGCAATGTTTTTCCCTTCCGCAAAGGGGGCAGAATTTCTCTTTTTTCCACCATGTTAGCGCTTTGTTCCAGCTTCAGCTGTTGTTAAAACAATATGTATGTATTGCACTGTATTTTGGACAGCCACCCTCATTTCAAGCTCAGATAACGCCAGACCCATATCATTTAGGAATTAACTCTTTTTTTCTGATGAAAGAAGAGAGTCTAAAGTTTTTTGCAGTGCAATGAATGTTTATGTGATCCTAAAACTCAATATTCTGGAATTCGAGTGAAAATGACAAAAACCCTGGCACTGGAGTGGACATATTTTTGCACGTCTAGCAGTGAATGAGTTAATTGAGATTAAAATGGTCATGAACGATTCAAACACTTTGATTTGTGCTGCAACAGCATTCTCATTTCAACCACGCGCAACACACGTGCACGGTCCGTAGACACACCTGCAGACTCATACAGCTTCCACATCCTCCGGCTGGTCTAAATAACACGCTCCAATTAACACCTCCTTAATCTGGGCTCACTCGACCCCCCCCCTTCCATCTCTGGGTAGGACTGTTGGAAGCTGGGTACCCTTTGGAATATGCGAATCAAAGGGGACCCAATCTCTCAACAAGGAAGTAATTGGCCTGACCTGATGACCCCTCACGCCTCACAACAGGCACGTATCGAATCAAAAGCAGCTCCTCGGAGACACACCCCTACTGCTAACTAGCACTTTAGTCGCTTCAAGCATAGACTCACACACACAAAAACACACACAGATCCGTCATTAGCGGTCGTGCAACATTTGTGGCTCATTAGGCCCAAACTACGGAGAGATGTTCTGTTTATGACGGGGAGGCAAAGTGGCTTCCAGCGCACCCACTGGACACACACCAGACAAAAAACAAGATGGTCTGAAACTGTGAGTGACAAGAAGTGGCGAGCTAATCAGGCAACCTTGCAAAACAGAACGGGGAGAAGAAAATAAGAGTGAGACGTCATTTTCGGTTTGGAGGTGTCAAGTCTTTAAGGAGTGATAGTTGAGCAGAACGGTTTTGACTTGATTCAAGTCTTGATATTGAATCTGGATATTTTTATTATTCTTATTATTGTTGTTATTATTGATGTATTGATTGATTTCTCATAGCGTGATTTAGAAAACAAACAAACACGCCGCTCAGATCTTACGCATACACACCAAGGCATTTTTAGAGCGCCGTAGTTTTGAATGGAGAACAGACACGCTCTATGCTAATCATCCAGCATCCACACCTTTCTCCGGAAAATATGTTTATCGCCCCATTACAAGCTCATTTCTATAATTCATTGAAAGCGAGGCATTCTCAATCACCCCCAGATGAATAGATGAGATCGAGCTAAGTATAATTCACCGAGGTCTACTTGCGTTCTGCTCCCCTTCCTGCGACACCCGCGCTCTTTATCCGTTCCCTTTTTTTTCCGGTGTCTATATTTATGGATCATAATGTCGGGGTTGTTGTTGCTACGCGCCGTTAATGATGTGGCCTCAATGCTGAGCGCAACTGTTTCAGCGAGTACAGATCCCCTTGTGGGAGCAATTAGAAGGAGCGGGAGCTCATATCAAAATGGTTCAAGTATTAGCTTAACGGTAATATTTCGTCCCATGATCACTAGTGAATGCCAATGCAAACCAATGTTGCGCCTTCGAATTGAAGCGGATTTACGTGGAACAGGAGATGTGAGGCTGTTTCTTTTTATCAATGGATGCTACAGCTTCGTGTTTGCTTTCAACATTTAGCTTGTGGCAGATGTGCACATTTCACCATGATGTCCCTGATCAACCGGTGATAAGGGCGCGTTGATAATCTCCTCTTTCATCTAGAATTGCTTTATGGAACAAAGAGGGTGTAAAAAGTGCTTACGATTGAATGACTGTCTTTTGTGTTGTGTCACATTATTTGTTATTTAGTTTTTTTTGTTGTTGTTGTTTGACTTCAAGATGGTGCCGCGAGAGTGGCTGCCTTTACAGCGGCTCCTTTATTTTGTTTTTCTACTTCATCCTTTACTCTTCGTTTCATAACTTTGTAGCTGTGAAATGTAAATTTCTCCACTGTTAGACTAATAAATGCTAATCCAATCCAAAATCACATTCTGTGTTCACTCCATGTGTGATGTTTCTATGGAACAGGTATGAATCGAAAATGGAAGTCTATTGTCAAATTGTAGACCATGACCTTTGGTCCTTCCTGACGTCACGAGTGAAATCTTGAGCTTGATGGAGACGGAGGGCAGCAGTCTGCAGTTGCTCGGCCTTTGAAGAGCTCTTCATCTCAGTCATAAGTTCCAAGAGCCCCTCTGTCAAACAATCCCAGGATGAACTCAAGCCCAGTCGTAGATTCTCTGGCATGAAGACAAATGCACGGTGGAGACATGTAGAGACTCTTGACTCCGCCAGTTCATCGTCAAAGAGTGCAGGAGCTTGAAGGAGGGGGAACCTCTTGGTTGGCCAACCTCTAGAAGAGCTCTCAATGCTGCACTCGGAGTTCCAGAACCTCTTTTTCGTACCTCTGAGGGGAAACGGTCAAGTGTTGACACAATGCAGAGAATAGAATAAAAACATGTGAAGAATATCACAGTGGCATTATGGTGGCCTTGTTGATAATTAAAGACACATTGACGTATTGATATTTCGGCCCACCCCTGATCAATATTGTATATTTTTAACTGCATCAAAAAGAGACCCGGACCTCCACGTCTCCACCACTCGATTCCGCTTCCCTCTGCTTCTCCTGAGATGGCTTGTCACGATGGAGGGCGCAATCATGTTTGAGTCTGTTCAGGGTTAAACTCAAGTACCCTCATTCCAGGTGGCAATTAGTGGAGCCAGCATTTAGGAGCTTGTGTGATTGGTTGGTGGCGGGGAGTTTGCTTCATTTTATGTAAATGTGATCCGTAGTATAGGGGAAAAAATACCATTTCATCCAACTTTCCTCAGATGTTCTTTTTTTCCCTCCATTTTGATTCTTATCACCTTTTGTCTGATCCGCTCCATCATTTTATCCATCTCAGCTGACAACAAGCATGGCTTCCACCCACAACTTCCCTCTTCATGTCCGCTGCCATCTCCATTCTCCATTTTTACCACCGCCACCTTAACAAATCTCCCTCTCCTGCCCCACCTTCCCCCAGGTTCAGAATCAGGTGACACCAGCCAAGCCACTAATTAGAATTCTGTCACTAAGTAAATGCATCGGGAGTGCTTGCTGACAGCAGCATGAGTTGCGTGTGCGTGGCCGCGCGCGTGCTCGCGCAAGTGTGTGACAGTTTGGGCAGCTTGTTGGCGTTGACGATGGCAGCCGTCTGGCATTTTTAACGTGGCAAGGTGGTGCTCTTGCCACTGACCTGACAGTCATTTAAATTACACAGAGAATGTGTGTGTGTGTGTGTGTGTGTGTGTGTGTGTGTGTGTGTGTGTGTGTGTGTGTGTGTGTGTGTGTGTGTGTGTGTGTGTGTGTGTGTGTGTGTGTGTGTGTGTGTGTGTGTGTGTGTGTGTGTGTGTGCGTGCGCGGGTGCGTGTGTGTGGTGTGTGTGGGTGTGTGCGTGTGTGTGTGTGTGGGTGTGTGTGTTTGGAGAATAAGTCCTAGATTGAGGAAGGACCATTAGTAGCTGTCGGATAATTCACTGACTCACGGTTTGACTGATTGTGTCGTTGACTGACTCACTGTGACTCATTGCCAGAAAATGGACGGACGGACAGGTAGCTAAGGTTTGTTTACCATGTCAAGATGCCAATAAACAAATCTTCCTCATCCTCTCTCTCTCTCTCTCTCTCTCTCTCTCTCTCTCTCTCTCTCTCTCTCTCTCTCTCTCTCTCTCTCTCTCTCTCTCTCTCTCTCTCTCTCTCTCTCTCTCTCTCTCTCTCTCTCTCTCTGTCTCTCTTTGTTACTCTCTCTCTTTCTCTCTCTATCTCTCTCTTGTTCTGACTCTCTCTCTTTTATTTTGTCTTTGTCTCTCTGTCTGTCTCTCTCCCTCTCTCTCTGTAACTCTTCCCCCCTTTCTTACTTTCTTTCTCTCTCTCTCTCTCTCTCTCTCTCTCTCTCTCTCTCTCTCTCTCTCTCTCTCTGTCTCTCTTTCTTTCTTTCTTTCTTTCTTTCTTTCTTTCTTTCTTTCTTTCTTTCTTTCTTTCTTTCTTTCTTTCTTTCTTTCTTTCTGTCTTTCTCTCTCTTTGTTACTCTATCTCTCTCTTTCTTACTTATTTGCTCTCTCTCTCTCTCTCTCTCTCTCTCTCTCTCTCTCTCTCTCTCTCTCTCTCTCTCTCTCTCTCTCTCTCTCTCTCTCTCTCTCTCTCTCTTTTTCTGTCTTACTGCCTCTCTCTCCCACTCTCTCTCTCTTCCTCTCTCTCACTCGCTTTCTCACATTTTCTCTTTCTCATCTCTCTCTCATTCTCTCTCTTGCTCTCTCGCTCTCTCTCACTCTCTCTCGCTCTCACTGTCGCTCACAGTTGTGAGTGACTGATGTTGCTGATATTAGCTCCATCTCCACCGGGACTTGGAATTCCGCAGTAAATATATGTATGGCTAAGTGACAGAGCGGCGGGACAGAACTGAACTGCATTGATCTGATAAACAGAAGTTGAAGTCAAGAGGCCTATGGTGACCTTTGACTTTTTGTTTGTGTGTGGAAGAAGAAAAAAAAGAAAAACATTTAAGTCAATGGTGATCAAATTTAATTGTCTTTCATTCGTGAAATTATTTCAAAACAAGTGACAGAGAAATGGGATCGTGTTAGATCACGGCTTCCTAAACACGAGAACATTTGCTACCGACTGCACAGGAATACTAAGTAAATAAATTATTTGATTCATCCAATATACAATACATGCACGTTTTGAAGTTTTCTTTTGACAATCGGGCGCGATCCGAAGTCATTGTCATTTGGGTGGCAGGTGATCTGCAGCCTATTTAGATTACATTAAATTAGATGAGCCTTTATTTTCCCACAGTGGACACATTTACGTTTCACAACAGCAAAAACAAAATACACACACACAGAAACACAGAAACTGCTTTAAAGGCAGCCACTCTTGCGGCACCATCTTGAAGTAAGAAAAAACAAACAAACAAACAAACAACGTGACAACACAAAAGACACAAACAGTCTCAGCTGACTTAAAAAATGCTGCGTTAGGCCTAGAAATTTTTCAAATGATAACACAGTGGCCCGATGCTATAGTAGGTCACTTTAAACCCACGTTGGCAGCGGTAAGCAGAAAGGAGGGGGGATTGCTGTATTTGTGAATGACAAATGGTGCAATCCTGGGCACATCACGGTGAAGGAAAAACTTTGCACTCGGGACATCGAGCTGCTAGCCGTTAGCCTTCGGCCGCATTACCTGCCACGGGAATTCTCACACGTCATAGCCGTGACGACGTACATTCCCCCTACGGCAAATGGCGGCGCTGCCTCCGATGCCCTCATATCTGTTGTAAACAAGCTGCAAACCCAGTCCCCCAACGCCTTGTTTATCATCTCAGGGGACTTCAATCACATTTCCCTGAAATTCTCCCTCCCAACATTCACACAGTATGTAACTTGTGCCACCAGAGACAATAACATATTGGACCTATTTTATTCAAACGCCAAGGATGCATACATACCCTCCCCCCTCCGCCCTCTCGGAAGAGCAGACCACAATATGGTTTATCTCCAGCCTGTGTACAAACCCCTTGTCCAGAGGCAACCAGCTGTGACCCGCACGATCAAAAGATGGTCCACAGAAGCTGAAGAAGCTCTGCGGGACTGTTTTGATTCAACCAGGTGGGAGCTCTTTACTGAGATTCATGGGGAAGACATTGACTCACTCACCAACACCATCACAGACTACATTAACTTTTGTGAACAAAACACCGTACCCACCAGGACTGTGCGGTGTTTTGCCAACAACAAACCATGGATTAATCCCGACATAAAAGTCCTCCTGAAGGAGAAGAAAAGGGCTTTTGTGTCGGGCAACAGAGAGGAACTGAAGGCCGTGCAGATCCAACTGAGGAGGAAGATCAGAGAGGGGAAGAAGGCCTACAGGATGAAAATGGAGGAGCAGCTGCAAGCCAGCAATGTCGCTGGTGTCTGGAAGGGCCTGAAAAACATCTCAGGCCACAAAAGCCCAGTGACATTGAACGAAAAAGACAAGGACTGGGCAGATGAACTCAACCGCTTTTTCAATCGGTTTGACAAGACGCCAGCCGCCCCCGGCCCACCGTCAACTTCACCTGTAGCTGCACCTGCACCAACTCTCACTGTGGCCTTACCCTCCCTGCCCCCTCTCACGACCAGCTTTCCACAACCAACATCTGCCCTCCCAACCGTTGCCACACCCTCAGCCGCCACTCTGCCTCCTGGTTCCTGCCTGTCTGTCACAACTGCGCAGGTGAGGAACCAACTGAGGAGGATGAAGGTGAGGAAGGCAGCAGGTCCGGATGACATCAGTTCCCGACTCCTCAAGACCTGCTCCGACCAGCTGTGTGACATTGTCCAGCACTTGTTCAACCTGAGCCTGAAGCTGGGCAGAGTTCCACAGCTGTGGAAAACGTCATGCCTGGTCCCAGTGCCCAAGATTGCCAACCCCAAAGAGCTCAACAGCTACAGACCGGTGGCGCTGACGTCTCACCTGATGAAGACGCTGGAGAGACTCGTCCTCGCCCACCTGCGACCGCTGGCAAGCTCATCGCTGGACCCGCTGCAGTTTGCCTACCAGCCCAGCATCGGTGTGGAGGATGCCATCATCTACCTCCTCCATACGGCGTTGCTGCACCTGGAGAATGCTGGGAGCACGGTGAGGATCACATTCTTCGATTTCTCCAGTGCCTTCAACACCATCCAGCCCAGTCTACTGGGGGACAAGCTGCAGCATGCCGGAGTCGACCATCACCTCACATCCTGGATTACAGACTACCTCACAAACAGGCCACAGTACGTGAGGGTAAAGAACTGTGAGTCGGACAGGCTTCTCTGCAGCACCGGAGCGCCGCAGGGAACAGTCCTGGCTCCATTCCTCTTCACCCTCTACACCTCGGACTTCAACTACAACACCCCAACCTGCCACCTTCAGAAGTTCTCTGACGACTCAGCTATTGTCGGCCTCATTACAGAGGGAGACGATAGGGAGTACAGGGGACTGACAAAGGACTTTGTGGACTGGTGCCAGCAGAATCACCTCCAGATCAACACTGGCAAAACCAAGGAGCTGGTGGTGGATTTCTGCAGGAAACAATCGTCACCTGCACCATTGAACATCCAGGGTTCGGACATTGAGAGGGTGACCTCCTACAAGTACCTGGGTGTTACTCTCAACAATAAACTGGACTGGACAACAAACACGGATGCCCTAATCAAAAAGGGACAGAGTCGCCTCTTCCTCCTCAGGAAACTGAGGTCTTTTGGAGTTCAGGGGTCACTCCTAAAGACTTTCTATGACTCTGTGGTGGCATCAGCCATCCACTATGGCATTGTCTGCTGGTCAGGCAGCATCACCACCCGGGACAGAAAAAGACTGGAGCGCTTTGTCAAGCGGGCCAGTTCTGTCGTGGGCTGCTCGCTGGACTCTCTTGAGGAGGTGGGCAACAGACAGACGCTAGCTAAACTAAAAGCTATGACGGACAGCCCCTCCCACCCCCTCCTGCCCATCCTGACAGCTCTGGGTAGCTCCTTTAGCCAGAGACTATTACACCCGCGCTGCAAGAAGGAGAGGTACCGCCGCTCGTTCCTACCGACTGCTGTCAGGCTTCACAATTCCCAATGATCACATGTGAAAAAAAACAAAAAAAAAAAAAAACTGGACACTTGTAAATATGGGTTGTTGCAATATATCTAAATGCATCTCTTGATTCTGCACTATGTACAGTCTTGTTTATAGAACGGTTTTTGCACATCTACATTTGCACAGTATACAGTTGACATTTTTATTTTGTTATGCTTAGAATATCTTGTTTTCTATCCTTTCACTCCCACCCCAACCCCATCCCTCTTCAATTGCTGCTGTGGACTGCAAATTTCCCCATTGCGGGACGAATAAAGGTATTCTGATCTGATTCTGATTGTGCATCTAAAGGTTGAAAAGCAAACATCAATAACCCAATATGGAATGATTGAATCCGCGCGGAACACGAGGAACGTGAGCCCTTGGCACTTTGACCATCTCCCATCCTCATCTCCGTTGCCATGGCAGCCAAGTGTGATTACAACATGAGGCTAACCAACATGGCTGAAGATATTGACTTCCTGTCTCGTTCATGCAAACAGGATGTGACAGATTTAATTTGTTTGTCAGCCCACCTTAATTTCAACAGAAGGCTGGAGGTGGTGAAAGAGGCACAAGAGCGGCAAGGTGAAGAGTGAGGGGATGTGGCTTCCGATTGGCGCACTTGCAATTAAGTTGAATGCTTGGCCTCTGTCACTTTTAGGTTAGTGTCAGCTTTTCACGGAAAATACATTTTGGCACAGTGAAGGTGTGTGGTCGGAGACCTACCTTGAAAAGATCTTGAAATAATGTGTTCAGAACATGATGATTTCAGTTTTAAAAGCATTATGGTTATTTTATGAATAGTGCGGCGCGATAAGTGCTAATGCTAATGCGCTGGCACGTGTGGCTGCCGCTGCTCATGGCTGCTATTATATTGTAATTAAAGAAATAAACTGTACTGTTTAATAAAATTGTTTTATTTACCTTTGTGATAGTAGTTGAAGGCTTGATGGAATGGAGTGGGAGGAGGAGGGATGGAGGGAGTTACTCTTTGGAAGAAGAGTCACCTTCCAAGTGAAGTTGCCATGCTTAATACCCTCACTCACACTGTCCCCTGCTACCTGCTTTTCATTAATCCAAATCAACAGAAGTTTTTCCACCTCTTCTATTGCCTGAGACCGTTGCTTAGACAACACAGAAACACCCTTAATAGCTTCCGTGTTCTTAAGGATGGTAGCAATGGTAGACTTAGCGTACAGGTACTGGGACACTAAGTCACTCAAACGCACACCTCATTCGTGTTTTTCAATGCTCACCTTCTTCTGCTCAATCGTTATTCTCTTTAATGTCTTCTTCGTCTTAACACTATCCTGTGGTGGGGTCTTTTTCGGGCCCATAATAGCAAAACTACACTCAATATGGTTCAAAATGTCTAACAAACACAATCACGTACGCACTCAAAGAAAGGGGGTGACGAACTGGGACGCGCGCGTCAGCTTCTCGTGGCCGCCACCGTCGCCGAATACTAGCTCCTCAGCCACCGTGGCGCTGTTCTACCGTGTGGGTTGGTTCGTTCATCGAAAACTCGTTTGTCAGCGGAGACTATATGCTCTCGAATTTAATGTTCTTAAGGCGAAAAGTTTGGGAGCCTAAGCATTCGTCAGCGGAGGTATCACTGTATATGGAAAAAGGTTGAAAATGCACCATTTATTTAGTGTGCGCCTTATACTCCGGTGGGGCTCATACACTGAAAAATATGGTAGTTTTCAAATTAGATGTCAAGAATAATGACTGTTCTTGTGGTTTACATACGGCAAATGGAAATTTTGGTTTTGACTTTAGCATACATCAGGAAACTTGATGTGCTTTCGCGGACCGAATAAAATAATGTGGTGGACCAGATTTGGCTCCTGGGCCTTAACTTTGACACCTGTGCTTCATCATATGGCGCCGCGACCTGGCAGTGAATGCAATGCGTCGTCTCCCCAAGAACCACTTCTTTTTTAAAGGACAATCAACGTCACTTTTTTGTTTCCTAACTTATATCAGAAAAACTTTTTATAGCATCTAAGATACCCAAAACACACAGTATGATATTTTTATTCAAATGCAAAACACCAATAAAAATGACTTAAAGTGTCCAAAATCTGCAAAAAAAAAAGAGCTGCGAATTGGGCATTTTCAGAAAGTCCCGCCCCCAGTTCGTGACATCACGCCAAGACGTCTTGCATTGCTGGAGAATCAAAACAATGGCTTCAGATTCGGAGTATATGCTTTCTTGTTACACATCCAGTTATGAATGTGATTCAAATAGTTCTGAAGAAGAAAGCATACATGTTTGCAATCGATAAAATAATTTATTCCGTGTCATTTTGAGACATCTGGGGTGGGAAATGTCGCACCCAAGGGAGGCAGAAAATGGCAACAAAGCCATGTAGGTAATTAGTCAGCCCGTTTCCACAGGCTGATAAATTCCTTCCATGGATCTTGGTCGCCCTCTTCTGGTGGCTTTTTGGTGCAACACGAGGTTTTCAGACCAAACAAGTACAGCAAAATACAATGACGTGATGGTCATCACAATGCTACAATGTGTATTTTTTACGGTCAGGGGCGTTCCTTCAGTGACGTCACGTACGGACTCGTCACCAACTCAAAAACAAGACTTCCTGAATATTCAGCGTGAGTCTTAAAACGTAAAATATCGCTATATGCGGTGGAATCTTTGTAAAATACGCTCAGTAGAAGTAATTTGAAGCCATTTTACAAATTATGGACTGAATGAATGAAGCTATGCATGCTTTTCTAGATAGCTTGAGTGGGTGACTGAAAAGCAACTGAGTGGATTTGACAGAAAGGAAATCCAAATGAATGTGTCAACCAAGAATGTGGTTTTAGTAGCCAGAGTAGGATAGGAGATGGGATGACATCAAAAGACACCATAAGAAAAAGCGAATCAATGAGGTGACACTGTGACTCAAAATAAATAAATAAAATCATGAGGCAAAATGCATCTGACGTAGTAAAGAAGATAAAGACAGAGTGGCTAAAAGAGGGGCATGAGGACGATGATTTGAAAGGATGGAGGTTTCACCAGATGGACATTCTCTTCTTGTATTTGTATTTTGGGATACGATTGTGATGGCAGCAAAGAGAGAAGGAGTGTGACAGTGAATACAAAGAGCTTTATTATTGCTTCAATCATTGATCGACCCCCTCCTCCTCCCATATCAATCTGTACTTCTTTCTTCACTCTCCTTTTCATCTTTGCCTTCTTTTGGTCACCAAAGATATTTTATGTGAACTTGTCTTTAAATTGTATTTATATTTGGGTGTTCTTACCCTCTGCATATAAAAAAAAAGGAGAGCACCAGTGTCATTTTTTGAGCCTGTTAAACCAAATTGTGGGTGTCAACTCTCTTGATCCTTGCTAAAACTGTACTGAAATGGATTGGATTGGATTTGCCTTTATTAGTCTCGCAGTGGAGAAATTTTCCTCATATCATTCATTCATTCATTCATTCATTCATTCATTCATCCATCCATCCATTTTCTGGACCGCTTAATCCTCCAAGGATCGCAGGAGGCACTGGAGCCTATCCCAGCTGTCTTCAGACACGAGGCAAGGGACATCCTGAACTGGTTGCCAGCCAAACAACCATCTGCACTTACAGCTAGTCCCTAGCTGTAAGTAATTTGGAGTGTTCAATCAGCCTGCCATGCATGTGTTTGGATTGGATTGGATTTGCCTTTATTAGTCTCACAGTGGAGAAATTTACATTTGACAGCAGCAAAGTGATGAAAGGAATGAAAGTAGAAACACAAAATACATGAGCTGCTGGAAAGGCAGCCACTCGCGCAGCACCATCTTGAAGTCAAAAGAACAAAAAAAAACCTAAATAAATAATATGACAACACAAAGACAATATGACAACACAAAGACACAGAGAGTCATTCATTCTTAAGCACTTTCTGTACCCTCTTTGTTACATGAAGCAGAACGTCTGAGGAAACTGGAGGAACCGGGGAGAACATGCAAACTCCACAAGGGAAAGCAGGAGGGGGATTGAACTCACAAGTTGTGCACTATGAAGTCGGTGTGCTAACCATTCAACTACCGGGCTGCCGTGTCATCAACAGCAATGAGATTTAGCAATAATGTTTGTTGTTTGAAGTCTTTGCAGTCAATCACCTTTCAGGTCAATGTTCCATAGCTCTGATCCTGGTTTGTTGTGGCAGTAATGCTCGTCTTGGCAGGAAAATGGCCAGCGCTAGGGTCGAGTGATGGCCCAATGAACAGACAGACTCTGCTCAAGGCAGAGTGGTCAGGGGTGGGGGATGGCCTGCGAGGGCGTGTGCGGACGTTTGTATGTTTGAGATGGTGTGAAGCAGGCAAGGGTGACAGTGACGTGACACTGGTGAAATAATTATGAGTCCGAAACAGGGTTGACAGGGAGCAGCCCGTGCCCTTCAACTATCTGTCAAGTGGCATTAACATGGAGTGCTGATACACCACTGGAAGGGGATGGGGGGTGGACTACACAGGGGACAGTGCCAAAATCATCCATCATGATTCATTTAAAGTCAAGTGATTTAACATCAAATTGAATCGTAAGGATCTTTCTTTCGAGAGACTTGGTTGACCGGACAGAGCCGGGTCGCTTTTTATTTGCGTTGAAGATTGGTGACTTTGGAGCCGTCTGAAGGCCGAACGGGTGAGAGCAGAGACAAAATGAGTTCTGTGACAGAATGCAAATGTGATATTGGGAAATAAAGAGCGACAACGACCCTTTGTGACACTTCTCGGAGATTTGTACAGAAAAAAAGAGGCTGCAGATAGCCTCTTGCTGTACTACGTTGCGATATTAAATCTTACCCGATGACCCCAGGAGACCCTGAAAGAGGAAATGGTAGAGAAAGGCTCAAAGAGATATCAAATGAGAAACTTGTAAGACGATGATTTATAGACAGGACAATGCCAAAGTTGATTGAAAGAGAGACTTACAAGACGAAAACACAAATTAAAGAGTGATTTTTACGACGTGAAGGAAAGCGGCAAAAGCCCCGAAAGAAGTGTTTTTATTTAGTTGCGGCTTTGGGCCGAGCCCCGACATATATTTTTGTTTTATGGACAGACACACTAGCGGCTCATTCGGCAAATCCTCCCACTTTGTTGGATGGTTGAGAGACGTAAACGCCCACTTTTTCAAGGCATGGATCTTGTCGCTCTTTGACTGTCATGTTCAGATTCAACAGCAAGTGGCGGGTTTGTGCTTTCTAGCTTGTAACACACCTGCTGCCAATATCATAATTATTCACAGGTGTATTTAAAGAGTGTCATTCTGTCATTTGTTTGCCGGTGAATTGTTTGCCTTGCTATTGCTCTTGCCCCAGGTTTGGTATTTTGCAATCCAGTTCTTGTCATAATTGTTCTTGTAGCTCTCGGTTCGATGTTTTTTATGCCACAATTTGCAAGGTGGTGGGTAGCGGTGGACCCCAAAAGTGCAGGCAGGAGGGAGGAACAGAGTGTATTTGAAAAATTGTATTAAATAAAGTCAGCAGGAACAAAGTCTTAAACAAGAAAGTTACCAGAACAGGAAGGTCCAAAGTATCAAACAAAACCACGAGTAAAACTATGATGTGATGAAACAAACCTGATAGGGTGAAAAAAAAAACAATGACCCGACACTGAATGGTTGTCACTGATTAAAACAACCAACTCCTGTGCGACTGCAGGTGGGGCCGACAGTGCCACCTGTTGGTTGCCAAGCGGAACGTGACAGTTTACAATTCTGATTGTGGTTCTTCAGTATTCTGGGTTTTCGTAAATTGGGTACTTCGAATTTTGGTTTGTAGTCTCTTGTTTATTTTTTCTCCTTGCCCCTGAACCAAGTGCTTTTTGTTGTTTGTATTTCCTAATCCAGATTTGATCAGCGCTTTGACTTTGATTTTTGTCGGTGCATATTTATGTTACCAGATTAAACTTTTTGAACGGCACGTATCTCTCCGTCTGCGATTTTGAGATCCATCTACTGTAAATGTTTACACATTTATTGTTTCCATTTTGTCAGCTCCCATCCAAGTTCTGCTGACAAAATTTACTGTAAAACTAAGAGATTGTTCATGATTGTTCTCTTGAGGAGGTGGGCAACAGACGGACGCTAGCTAAACTAAAAGCTATGACGGACAGCCCCTCCCACCCCCTCCTGCCCATCCTGACAGCTCTGGGTAGCTCCTTTAGCCAGAGACTATTACACCCGCGCTGCAAGAAGGAGAGGTACCGCCGCTCGTTCCTACCGACTGCTGTCAGGCTTCACAATTCCCAATGATCACATGTGAAAAAAAAAACCAAAAAAAAAAAAAAACTGGACACTTGTAAATATGGGTTGTTGCAATATATCTAAATGCATCTCTTGATTCTGCACTATGTACAGTCTTGTTTATAGAACGGTTTTTGCACATCTACATTTGCACAGTATACAGTTGACATTTTTATTTTGTTATGCTTAGAATATCT